>NW_015151461.1:102568-112964 GCF_000732505.1 Cyprinodon variegatus | reverse complement strand
TAACACCCACCAGCAGAAACACCCACCTACCCAACTGACAGACGGAATCTCACTATACATCAGCCAATCACATGCTGCCAACATTCCACCCGTTCCAGTTCGCCTACCGACGGAACCGCTCCACTGAGGACGCCATCTCTGCTGCTCTCCACCTGAGCCTGGCACACCTGGAGGAGAAGAACACCCACGATGGATGCTGTTCCTGGACTTCAGTTCAGCTTTCAGCACCCTCATCCCACAGCATCTGATGGGCAAACTGGAAAAGCTGGGCTTCAATACACCCCTCTGCTATTGGCTGCTAGACTTCCTCACCAACAGACCTCAGTCAGATGACATGTGATGTGAATTGGCGCTATAGAAATAAACTGAATAGAATTGAACTGAATGGACCAAAACCCCTCTGATGAGGGAGTTAACGACCCATCAGAACCCAGTAATGACCATTACCCTCCATGTGTCCTTCATGGCCAATTCAGTGGGTGGGATCAGAGCCACCTTTAGTTTCCCCTAATGACACGATGCTACGATTGACTCTGGAGCAGACACAATCACAGTCAGACAGACGTAAGTCTTTTTCTGGTTTTCGTAGAAAAACGCGACCCGGGGAGGCTCAGACCAGAGCATGTGAATGGAGGGGACAGCCGTGCAATTTCCGCTCCCCATTCAGGAGGATGTTCATTCATTCGCTTCGCCATTCAAAGTTGCTCCAGGACGCTCCGCTCAAAATCCGCTCTGCGCTCACCTTCATTACCCTACTGCTCAAATTTTCAGGAGATGGAATTTTCTGGCATTTTTCCTTCATGTAATTCTGCCAGCGCCCTGGACACACTTCGTTTTGATTTAATGATGTGACCGATACATGTAGATTGTCTTATTTAACTGGCTGCTAAATTATCGCACTTTTCCCAGCTGTGAACGCAACACCTCGCTAACAGATGTTTCCCCGATCTTCCTATTTAATTATTAATATATTTTACTAGACTACATCAAAAAGAAGTCACTTCGCAAATGAGATAATAGCGTATAACGCATGTATGCAATCCATTTCAATGATCACTTTATGTAAACCCACTCTGTATTGTTTAATATTTGTTAGTGTTTGTTTTTATCATATTTCATCCCACATTTTATCACACAACATCCAATCCTCGTCTTGGTGATTCCATGATAAAGTTGTAACATAGACTATAAAAGATTATAGGAAAAATCACACTTAAATCAAATAAATTTTATAATCCAAGATTTTTAATTGAAGTTGTGAGCGCAACGAAGCGAAATCCTTGGTCCGCCATTTGAATTAAAAACTGCTCTGCGCTCCACCATATTTCTTCTGCTCCGCTCACATGCTCTGGTCGACAAATCTTAGGTGAGAGAGAAGGTTGTGCAGTCCTTATGGTTTTCATGTGCTGGGACACGTCCGGGAGGGAACTAGAGTTGTTCAGGCAGAGTGGGAATCCGATTGGGCTGCATTGATTCACTTTCTCTCTTACTGATGGGTGGACAGGCAGGTGAGCTAGCCGTTAAGCTAACACGGTGTGGAAGTTATCTAACTGGCGTCCGTCCTGGGAAATCCACTCCTCTAAATGCTGCCTGGTGATTGCAGTGAAGTGGCATCAGCTGGGAGCTCACGCTGCCAATCATACCCTGAGGAGGAGAAAGGTAAAGCATATACACCCACAACTTAGTTTCACCTACAGCAGAGGCGGCTGGCCAATAGAGGGCGCCACTCCACTTATCCAATGATCTTGATTAAGATATAGAAAATAAAAAAAAGACAAAATTTATGTATACTTGTAATCCTTAATCTTAAATGACGAGTAAAGCTGTTTAGTTTGTCGTTGGATCCATAAATCTTCCCCCATGAGCAGCAGCTCCTCTTCAACGCTAAGATAGCAGCATCCTGGGGAGAAGCTCTCCTGCATCCAGAGCTGATAGCAGCTTTATTTGCTCACCACCTCCCTCCACAGCGCTGACCTCACAGTCGGCTGTTAGAAAGTGCAGCTGATTGAACGGTTGATAGGATTATATAACTCCAAGGCTCGGCTAACTGCATGCAGCGAGGCTAAGGCTTTATTTTGTTTTCCATGCCTCCGTTTTCAAACATCATGATCTGACCCAGCATGGATAAAGACAGCAAGGACTGATTTAAAGAACTTTGCAGAACATTTTAGATTGTTGTTATTTGTTGTTGGCATTTATATAAATATACTGCTGTGATAACTTCACCTCCAGTTGCCTAAACAGAACTTTTCAAGCTTTAGCAGAACCCGGATGACTCAGAATTTTACAGATATAGATTAAAAAGATACAATCAATTCGTTCTTGGGAACAATACAATGTGTCTGGCTAGCTATTTGCTAGTACCAGACACCAACAGATAGTTCCACAAATTATTCTTTAACGCTCCACTGGTTTTCTATAAACATTCATATTAAAATTAATAGTAAATTAAATGGAAGCTATTTAATCTGTAAGCATTGTTAGCCACCGGTGCTCTAAAGCTCAGCCACACATCCTTCCGACCAGCGATCAGTTCTGGAGCTCCTGGACTTTTAATTTGCCTCCACACTCTTAAGACTTCGTAACTAAAGGCTATAATATGCAGAAGAATAATAACATTACACTGAGAATCAATCATCTATATTTGTTTTTTAATTTGGAAAATGCATTTTAAAAACCTCCTTTATCAAATTATATTATCTAGTCTTCTCTTTGATTTGTACTGTGAACTGAATTGAGCCCAGATCAGCTGTTCTAAATCTGCTTCAAAGCTGATTTTAATTTCCAAAATCCTCAAAATAAACTTGGTTCTGAAACATAAAAACTGACAATGAAGAAAAGCAAAACAAAGTGCAGTTATCACATATCCACTCAGTTAAAATTAATGCAAATCTAAAGCAAAAATAATGTCATGTATAATTATGCATAAACCAAGCAATGGAGAATTTATAAAGAGTTCAAAACAAGAAAGAAAACCTTTGCAAAGAAAAGCAGGGATGTAAAAAACCTACAACGTTTATTAGCAGGGATGATAATGAAGTCTGCGGGCTGCTGGGAAGGAGAATCTGCCATGAAACGTTGTTGTGCACCTAAAGTCCAGCAGTTTTTACTGCAGAGCTGCTCCTCCTGATGATCTTTTTAACCTCAGCGGTAGAAAAGCTGCTGCTCTAACAAACTACATAATGGCGAATGCTACCGCTAAAAGAGGTTAGCATTTTAACAGGGTCTGCTTTGACCCTGTAAAGAGGAAGTCACAGATAAACGGGCCGCGGTCCGGATCTGGACCCACCTGCTGGCGAATCCGATAACAGAGTCTAATTTCACTCCTGTTAATCTGGTAAAGCCCTGGGGAGCGTCCGGCTCCAGGCTGCACGTGATCTAAATGAGCCAATGAGCTGTCAGTCTGGGTTGCTGCTCTTACGAGTTGGTTTCATTGTATAAAGATTGTCTGCTGTCCTGCTGCTTTTTTATTTTTCGTTTGCCTGTAGATGATTTTTCTTTATTAATATTATTATACTATTGTTATTTATGATTGCTGATAATTTTGTGTGTCCTATTTTTTGTGTATCTTGTGTTTTTTCCTCCCTTGACTGCGTGTTTTGTTCATTAGAATATGATCTGCAGGATTCACGTTAAACCGTTGGACCTTCTTTGAAGATCTGCGATGTATCTGCCGACTGTTTGAAACCTGCTTTAAGACACGTAAACCTTCTGAACATGGGGGTCTCGTATTTATTAAACTTTTAAATCATTAAATCATTTTCAACTCTGGATTCATTATGGATTTTCCTGCCAAAACCCCAAAGCACACATTTTTATCTGAGATGCATGATTTCTTCTACTTAAACTAAAAACTTGTAATGCTCAAATTCAAAACTTCTGCTTTCTATTTAATCTAATCTCTTGTTCATCAAATCTTTGTTTCTGCTCTCAGATCTGAAGCTTCTTGCACAGATATTCTCCACTCTCCTTTACTTCCGTTCTCCTCAAACGCAAACCCATCCCTGCTCGAGTCAGAGATGCACCAGCAAACCCGCTGGCTCTGCTCGTGGATTTATTTCCGCTCTCTCCAGACTGATGTCGGAAGGTTGCCTAGCAACCTTTCCAGCCAATAGAAAGACATCCTCTGAAAAGATGAGCTTGTTTTCTACAGCTGAGTTTGCCTGTTACTGCTTTCTGACGATAAAAATACTTTTCAATATAAATTCTGATAAAATAAGAAGCTTAAAATACAAAAGTAATAATAATAATAAAAAAAATAATAATAATATATATAATGGGTCATTAGAGAATCATGACTAAAAAGTCACCTAATTATCTGTTGAAGGCAGAATTAGCATCTCCCCTGAGTAGCATACTATGGAGAGGGAGTTTGGTGTTCCCCTCCGGCCTGAAGATGGATCGACTCTCATGTAGGTAGCCTACTTTTATCGAGGCTATCATAAATCTTTTAAGTTTTGTCTATGATTTCACATATTTGATTTGGTATATTGTAGACCGTAGCACATCATTTGGTTAGATGATAACATTGAAAAGTAATTTTAGTTTTGGAAATCAGTAACAGGCAAACTCAACAGTAGAAAACAAGCGCACCCTTTTTGAAGCTGTCTTTCTAATGGCTGGAAAGGTTGTTAGGCGATGATCTGACTCCAGTCTCAGAGAGAACGATAATAACCCACATGCAGAGCTGACGGGTTTGCAAAAGTTTATTTGACTCCAGCAGAGACTGGTTTGGGTTTGAGGAGAAGGAAATAAATGAGAGCAGAAAATATGAGTGGAAGAAGCATCAGATCTGAGAGCAGAAACAAAGATCTGATGAAGAAAAAAATGGATTTGAGAGAACGCACACTGAAAGAAGCATAACATATGGCTGTTCAAACTAATGAGTGTCACTGTAAACTGGATAAAATGATTGATTTGATTGTGTAACTCATTCTTTTTGGATTTTGAGACATCAAGTTTGATTTAACCTGAATTAAATACACGTACAAAGGACCCAAAACAAAGTTTTTGATATTTCTCAATATGTTTATATTTATTCATGACCTGCAGGTTATTTTTTTTTGTTTGAGTCACAATGTGTGTGAATTGTGCTTTGCACGCTGCAGTCAGAGCATGTGGGACGTCCAAGTCCCAGACCGTGACAGAGCGCCATTTTTTTTGTCTCTACATCCTGGGTGGTTTTCGCCCAGAAATAAATGCAAGTAGCAAAGAAGTTGCATATAATCAATGTTATATCTGGCTAGTTAACCAGTTAATATTTCAATCTGAAAAACTCACAAAAAGAAATTTGGGAGAAATGTATTGATACAATTACTTTGTCTTTGGCACTCAGACCTCGGAAGGAAACATAGCATTTAATTTTGATAGATCTGCATGAACAGGAGCAAAGAACAGGGCTGTTTCCCCCCCAGGCCTGAAACTGGTGGTGGAGTGGAGATAGATGGAGTTGGTCAGTCTGTAGACTGCTGGTTAGCTAGACGGTCTGCTGAGCTTTATGGGGAGATCCAGTGGACTGCGTGAGCTGATACTAGAGCTTCACTCAGGGACCTGGAAGATGGAAGTCCATCTGGATAACACAGGTTGACAGAACCTGCCCATGATGAGCAAGCATGAAGCGACAGTGGAGAGGAAAAACTCCCCATTGGGAAGAAACCTCTGGCAGAACCAGGCTCAACATGGCGGTCTTCTGTTGGACCGGTTGGGATCAGACAGGGAACGCAGTAAGAGTCCAGGAGGAAAGACGCTCTGATGAAGCTTTAGCTACGATGGGGGAGGAGGGGCTGGAGGGGGGTGGAAACGGCGTCATCTGGATGAAGTCACAGCGTAACCACCGCCTGCGCACAGGAGCAGACAGGTGCGTATCGGAGGCCTTTTAGATGAACTTTGGATGCTGATTGGCTTTCCTAGAGCTGTGGTTCAAAGCTGATTTGCTGCGTTGAGGTGGATGTATGAAAAAATATGAGTTTCTTCAGTTGAACTTCTGCCTAGGCTCCATCAGCTAGCTGACGTCTGAGAGGGTTTACACATTCACCGATAACGTTATGACAATGAATCGCTAACGTTAGCTAGCTGAAACCCCTCGCTTGTTCAGCCGGGCTCCATCCAGAGCTAAACAATCATTGCTTGAAGGTTCAGTTGGAGTTTAGTTCGAGTTAAATGCCTGAAACCTGCCGTCGCTGGCAGCGGGGGCGTCCATGTTATACAGAGCAGGAGGGCTGCTGTGGTTAGCATGCTAACGACAGATGCTAACTGCTACCGCTTACCGAGGTTAGTTAACGTCAACTAACACCACCTGGATTTACACCATTTAAAGCTATATTAACAATTAATAAATACATTTAAAATAATCTGTTGGCCTGGTGTTTTTTTATAGAGTTTGTAAAAATGTAAAATGTAAAGTCAAATGAAATGCGAAAATTATAATTTGGTTATATTTTAATTAATTAACTGGTATCAATGCAAACATTAATTCATGTTAAATTTGTTCAAAGTAAGTACATTAGGTAGGTTAAATTTTAATATATTAGTTTGGTTCATCAACTGAAATGTTCAGAAAATCATTTGGAACGGAGAAAAGATTTAAAGTTGGGTAAAGTGCAGAATTATTGTTTAGATCAACATAAAATAATCAGTTCATAACAAGTGATTAAATTTAGATTCTGTGAAGTCAAATATTTTAGATGTGAAATGTGTTTTTATTTCAGCAAGTGCAGAAGTTGTGAGTGTGAGGAAGGAAATCGAGGAAATCTGCTCTTAAATGCAAAATGCGTGCTCTTGGTTTTCAGGAAAAATTCTGCATAATTTATCAGCAAAAAAGTCAGAAGCTGGACCTCAAAGTTTTTTATCAAATGTTTCAGCAAAATGTAGGACGAGATCTTCAGTGTGAGTCTCAAAGCCTGGATCCATTAACCGGCTTTTCCACTGAACTGACCAATCGATAAATGGAGCTGCTTATTTAGCTGTTTGTTATCTCCAGAATAGCATAACCTAAGCATTGCAACAACACCTAAATGGAAAAAAAAATGTTAGTATCGCTAAAAAGTTATTTTACCAGACTCTATGATGTTCACTGAAAAAAACATTTTTGGCTTTAAGTCAGATAATTCCCCACATTCTCAGCACTTGGGAGTAAAAAGGCACTCTAAGAAGTTGCTCAATATTTCCTCCTTTGTTTCTGTTTTTACACAGTTTACTCAGCAATAGTTGAAAATAAGAACAAAAGTCGAGGTCTATATGATGGATTCTAACAGCGAGTCTGTCGTCACAAAGCCACTGTGTCAAGAAATGAAACTGACCTCACAGCTGAGTCTAATCCAAGGTTCCCAATGCTGGAGGATGGAGCCAAAATCTAAACTTTTCGCCCATATGTGGCTCCGTTCTGACATTTACCTTAAGCATTTTCTGAAGCCTGTTGCAGCAGAGCAGAGGGGAGCTAATCCAGCTCTGCTAGCCTAAATCTAACCACTGAATCGCTGCTCGCTGAAGGGCCGTTAGAAGCAACTAGAAACCACCGATCCATGAGACTGAGACTGAGAGAAGCATCGCAAAGCTGCTAATGAGGGCCGCGGATACAAGCTAAACTCCGTAGGTATATGGAGACATCCTGGCTAACTTGAGTTGTTAAATCCCCCCCGCAAAGTTGCCTCTTATTATTCCATCGGACTGGAAAAAAGGAAACAATTCATACAAAATGTTCTACAACAACCAAGTCAAACATTAGCCTCATTTCCACCACCCTTTTGAAACCGTGCTGGGAACGATCGGAGCACGGTAACCAGGATAACTGTTGCGTGTAAACCGAGCCTTACTGAACTGGACCGTGCCAGACACCGCACTAAATCAAGTAGTAGTTCAACCATAGGGGGTGAGGATCCGTTCTGACGTGATGTGTAAATGGCTGACCTAAACCTGGCACGTTGATCCAAGCTCGATCCGAACTCTGCATGGATCGGTTTCAGAGGGCTGGTGGAAGTGGGGCAGTTGTCACGCCTCTGCTCTGGATAAAGAACATTAGTTTCTACATGTTTGATGCTAATAGGGTCACAAGCAATAGAAGATCCCAAAAACCTTAAACAATAGCACCATTTACCAACCAAATTTAATTCAGTGGATCGGCCACTAGATTCATTCCAGACCTCGAAAACAGTCCCTGTTTCTTAGTTCCAAGTTCTTTGTATCACAACAGCCAACCATAGTCAAACAAAACAGGATGTTTAGGCTCATTAAGCCATAGAAAGACAAAGAGATGGATCCAAAAGTGTAAATATAAAAGTCTGCAAGACACCCTCTGAGTGTTTAAAAAGAAATTCCAGTTGGACGGACATGTCCAGAGCCACAACAACATGCTTCTATCCTTTAAACAAAATATAGAAAAAATGGGAAAGTTAGGAAATTGACAAAATAGTTGTTGTAAAAGCTATCTAACAACAGTCTTACAAAGAAACCTTCAAAAACCCCTAAGAGGGAAACTGGACACACACAGAAAGCTGAGGCCTGGAATTTACAAGGAGAACTTATCAGGAGTCTGGAGATTTCTCTCTTCTCTCTACTTCACAGAGAACAAAAAATGATCCTCTGATCTTTTAATCCACCATATTGCCTCAGTGGCAGTAAGATGCTCCGATAATTAGGCATCTCACCAGGGATACATTTAAATGAAGGAGCTGTCCGTGGTGCTGGGTTCTAGATAGTTTTGGTTAAGTGGCTTGTATCTCCATCATTCATTAGTCCATGATGTGTTGCAAGGTAATATGCAGGCTCAGAGGGGGGTGGACTTGCCCACGGACAGAATATACCCTAAAAGGGCTGCCTGCCTTTCAGCTCTGTTGGTCTGGATGTGTTTGGTCCATTTAGAAGAAGAGGAATTTCAAGAAGAGGCTACGCCCAGAGTAGATGTTGGGCAGTGTTGTTTACATGCATGTCAAACTGTGCGTATTTAACAGATATAGACTCTCTAGTTTAATAAGAAGGTTCTTCAATGTCCGTGGCCTGGCCTAGGACAGTGGCACCAATTCTATAGTAGTTTGTATGCAGGTAAGCTTGGAGACGATGAAGACAGCATTGAAGAAATACCTGAAATAGAGAAGTTGTGTTTGGACATGCAACTGCCCCCACATCGGAGGCTCATGGGTAAACTTCCTAGGAATCACCAAGTGCATTCTGGGTGTTTTGCCACAAACTGAATGAACATGTCTAAATAGTGAAGACTTTGCACCTTTATGACCGAGGTAACAGCAATTATTAGATGAGGTCTGTTATTTCAATATCTACCGATCTAACTATCCTACTGTACTGAAGTAATGTTATTAAGGCCAAAGATGTTGATAGTGCTCTATCTTTCAAATTCTGTTCTTTTGAAAAAAGTGGAAACATGTTTAATAGTTTGGTGACACTTGTTTGGAAAAAGTAGAAAGGAAATGTTTTCCCGCCTTACAAAGCTGCCTATTGTAATGAATCTGTGACAATATGAGGATCCGTGAGGTGGAAGTTTAGCTTGAACCAAATAGGGCTGTGAAGTTATTTCCAAGACATTATTGCATTGGTTCAGAGCCTCACTCTCCATAATTTGATGCCAAATAGCTAAGTGTGTTTGAACATGACGCATTGATGTTTGCTTTTGTCCGTTTTCTACAAAGCTTTCTGACCCACATGGAGAAACCACACAGAATATGGACGGATCTAGTAAAAAGTCTACTTACTGAAAATGAGGCGACACTGGTGTCTCAGGCAAACAGATTCTGTGGCATCTGGAGGGGAAGAATGAAGGATTCTTTTAGTTTCTATTTCCATTTCTTTGAGCAACAATACAGGCAGGATTTATATCGAGATTCAAGGCATTTTAGTAGCACTCAAACAGAGTAGGTAGAAGTTCAAGAACTTATAAGAACCTACCCCCAATAACAATATTTATGTCACGTAACATATAAGGTCTTTTTTATAAAAGGAGGAATTAAAAATCAAAGCAAAGAAACACTAATACAGATATCTTATTTTGAAAGCAGCTGTATGGAAAGAAGAATATACCTATGTAGTTGTACAGTTAAATTGTCTCAGCATGTTACTCCTTTTTATTTCTGTATCTGCCTCATTCCACAACATACAATAGCAGCCATTCAAAATGGCCGTTCCTGTGAGGAGCTCAGAGGTTTGGACCCAGAATTCAGACGAGAAAGACAGTGAAACTTTAAATAAATTTATTGAACAAGCTGCGTGCGGCAGCTCATCAGCTGGCGCTGGTTCACTGGATACGCTGCGGGGATATGGACTTAGATAAATATTTCTGAAGCTCAATCGGGGAATAATAATGAGCTGAAAGTCACCAACCTGGCAAAGTTCAGTCTGAGCTCAGAAGGAGGATTGAGGTCCGGAGGAGCTGAGCTTCGCAGCGTGAAAC
>NW_015151461.1:94644-102278 GCF_000732505.1 Cyprinodon variegatus | reverse complement strand
GGACCAGCCAAGGACCATCCAAGGACCAGCCAATGACCAGCCAAGGACCCATCCAGCAAAGTGTGGAAATTTTGAATGTCTGCTACTGTAACTCCTGCTTGGCTAAGCCCCGGACCTTTAAGTGTGGTGCGACGCCACTTCTCCTCAAAACTATTTCTCTGCTCAGAATCCTCTTCCCTACTGTTGAATATTTTTTGTATATTGCCAGCAAGTAGATCACAACTTGCTTTGTACACCAGAAGAGCAAGTTTTAAATTGTATTAAGTCCTGGATTTTCATGATGTGAGATTTTAAGAAAAGTAGTAAAATGTCTGCAACCAACATTACGAACGATTCCTAAATCTAGATAACTTTTGTATGTATGACCCCAAACCTCAATGCAATAACTTATGTTTGGAACAACTAATGAAATGCAAAGGACATGTTGTGCTCTTTAATCAAGCAGGTGTCTTACTCTAGACAGCATTTCTATACTTCTTGGTATTTGGGATTTCCAGCTTACATAATGACTCAAAATCACGCTCAGAAATGGATGTTCATTAACTCACTCAATAGTAATTTTGTTCATTTGAACATTTACTTGAATGTCTTTAGATCGCCAAAGATTGTAATTTTTGTTTAAAAAATATTCGTTGATAATTCATTATCATCAAAACATTGTTTTAACTTGTTTTGCTGAGAAATGGCATAGATATAGAGAATTGGCATAGATATAGATAGATATAGAGAATTGGCATAGATATAGATAGATATAGAGAATTGGCATAGATATAGATTTATAATAAAAAACAGTTTAGAGCCCATAATTGATCCTTGGGGCACACCACAAGTGATTTACTGTCTTCTAGATGAGAATTCCTCTAGCTGTACGTATTGTTCCTTATAAGATGAGTAGGATTAGACCCAGTTCAGTTGAACTCCTCCAATGCCATTTTTCTAAGGTTTTTGTATTAATATTTGATGATCCATGGTATCAAATGCTTTAACCCTACAGGAGTTAACTTATCTATATCATTAAGTATCTCCTCAGCAACACTCATTAAGGCTAAGGCAGTACATCGTTTCCTTTGAAAACCATATTAATTAACCATAAGTAATTTATGCTTCTCTATAAACCAAGACGAGCTGAGAAAACCTTTTCTAGAATCTGGAAAACTGAGGTAAAACAGATATGGGTCTTTCATTTGATATATCCTCTATATCCCCACTTTTTAATACAGGCACCACTTTTACGATCTTCCTCTGAGCTGGGAATGTTAGAGATAAATTACATGTACGATTTATGGGTACAGCTATTTCATGAATGATTCTTTTAATTGGAATCATGTCAGTGTCACTGTAATCTTTTGATTGTTTGCTGTTACATTGATTTATAATGTCTATTATTTCTTTGCTGTTTGCTCTTCTTTCTGTTCTCGTTCTTCTGGATCTCAGTTTTTTTTACTCACTTTTCCAGATTAGATGGTTAGATGTAGATGGAACCCCATAGATGGCTGGTAGGAGTCTCGGCCTTATCGCACATGAGCTTCAGAACAGTATTTATTCATCCGTTTCATTACAATGTGTTCATCTGTGCTAAAAATCACTCGACGAATAGGATGGTGATAAAACCTGCTAATATTTTGTTGTATTTGCTTTTGGATGTAGTTCGGCTTATAGGGCTTTGTTGATTTATTAAAGTTATGCATATTTGTGGCATAAATCACACTGCAGTTTTTAATGATTATGATGAAGACATTCTTTGATTGAAGTTTGATTATCAGGGTGAGGAAAGGCTTCAGTTCCCTGCCTCTCCATCTGCGTTTCCTTTATAATCAATCATCTGCCAATAGAGACTTTTTTTAGACAACCAGTTTTACTTATATTTAATGAAGGAATCTCATTCCTTCACTCAACTGACTGGCAGAGTGTATTTACAGGTGAGGAGGGAGGATATAACTCTATGCTACGTTTGTCTGGAGAGAAATTAGTCCACACCATGTGTCATATCTCATTAAGAGCAATTGATGCTACTGCTGAATTATGACAGACGATTTAGCGCTTTCATCACTGAAGCTCAGTTAACTACATACTGTGTGATGTGATATTACAGTTATCGGTGTAAAAATTAGCTAATTTTATTGATTTGAGAACAAGATGACCCTCTTTCTGCTCTACAAGCAAAGCTCCTCACAGGGAACAACTGTACCTGCTAATTGGATCATTATCTTCACTAAATCATTGCCAAATGTCAAGAGCTTTACATCATGGTCCATCCAGGATGAAGGAAAAACAATAAGCTCCGTTTTTACACAGCAATTCAAAAGATTTCTTTCAAAGAAAAGCATTTTTTTCAACAGTTGTTCAGACGCTGAAGGTTTAGTAGTTCAGGTTTAGATGTGATTTATTGAGCAAAACGAGCAAATAACAGTATAATGTCATTTATTGTATTTGTTTGGTAAATTCACAAGTAATATAATTTTTATGAAACTTATAATTGTTCTCTGGTTTCATCACTGTAAGACTGTTTCCTGTTGGTTAAAATTAATTCACCATCATATCTACCTCAAGTATTTTAGATTGTGTACCATTTCTTGTCAGACCCAATAAAATGAGATGGAAAAGCTGCGGTCAGTCAAGGTGTGAGGTAATGACAAACAATAGCATCCATACTTTAACCATTCTTGGGTCGGTAAAGCATCATTCCTACAGCTTTCTAGAAAAAACAGAGGATGAAAATGTAATGCAGGAGCTAATGGATTGGTTTAAATATAATAATTCAAGTCTTTACAATGATGATGATGACGATATTCCATGATTCATCAATATGAGAGACAGAATTCATCTGCAAAAAATGTGGGACTAAGTTCAATATAATTTGTATAAAGTGAAATATTGTTCAGAGTAACGCTGTGGCTTTATCCACTGCCGAGGAATACCATAACAGCCAGGTTGGAACAAGATGAAGCTACTATGAGAAAAAGCAGAGAGAGCAGAACGTTAGAGATTGAACTAACAGATTCTGCAGAGTGGGAGAATAGAGAGAGAATGAAGCAGAATGATGAAAAAGGGGTCCCTATGTCCTCCAGCAGTCTAAGCCTATAGCAGCAGAACTATAGAGATTCTATAGAGCCTGATAACTAAAAGTGTCATGAAAACGGAACAGATGGACCCAGTATTCAAGGTGATAGTGACAGTGGGAAAGTTCAAAACGTGTATTAAAACATAGCATAGGCAGAACAGAAGCGAGCTGCTGTGGATCTGCGGACCACAGCGTCGGTGATACTCTGGAGGGAGAAACACAGGTAAGTCACCACGGACATCTGACAGGAGATGATTATCCCTGTGAGTCACTTACCTGGTTTAACAGTTCGGTCCATCCTTTCCGAGGAAGGCAGGAACCAGCCGATGGATTGTCAAATGAGCAGCGGTGCAGAGCCGCCAAGAGTGTCCCCAATGCAGCAGCGCCAGTGAGCAGGCAGTAATCTGATCAGGTCAGGGAAACAGATCAGACAGGAACAGTTCAGGAGTCCAGGAGTCCACAGCCCGGTCAGGGGTTCCGCACAGGAACAGACAGATCCAGGGTTCCAGGAATCCACAGAGCATGAAGGCAGGTTCAGAGTTCCATGCTTTCATCAGCGAGCTCAGACAGAAGTGGGAAGATGCAAACAGGCAGAATCCAGCAGGAGTCCAAAGACAGTTCAGGCAAACAGATCAGACAGGATCAGGCAGGCTCAGTGGTAGAGAGGCAGAATAGAACCAGGCATTCAGAAACACCAAGGAAACGCTGAAACACTCTCACCACTGGCTAGTGAATAAACTGATGCCTGATGACACTGGCTCATGAATAATCTCCTCACTGGCTCAGGGTCATGAACCTTGGAATAAAATATAACTAATAAAATAAACAAACAAACATCAAACAATGATCTGGCCCAGATAGCTGCGCTGAGCCATATATGAAGCAGCAGGTGGATAACTAGAGACCGGGCAAAGTTTGGCAGGTGAGTGAAATGAACTGTTAAGGTTAGCTATCAGGGCAGATCATCAACAAAAGATCTGCCTCCCATTCTACTTTTAGAAATTCTAGGAACCACTAGTAAACCTGCAGATTGAGAGCGAAGTGCTCTGTTAGGAACATAAGGAACAATCAGATCTCTGATATCAGATGGAGCTTGGCCATTTAAGGCTTTATATGTGAGAAGGAGGATTTTAAATTCTATTCTGGATTTAACAGGAAGCCAATGAAGAGAAGCCAGGATAGGAGAAGTCAGTCTATGGGTTAGCTTCATCTGGATTATAGACAGATATAGCTGGGTATCATCAGCATAACAGTGGAAATTAATCCCATGCTGTCTAATAACTCTACCGATTGGGAGCATGTATAAAGTAAAGAGAATTGGTCCTAGCACTGATCCCTGTGGTACTCCACAGGTAACCTTTGAGCATGAGGAAGATTTATCATTAACATCAACAAACTGAAATCTCCAATTCAATTTTATTTGTTAAGCACTTAAAAACAACCTCCGCTGACCAAGTCCTGTACAGGAAAAATAAAAGAATAACTGAATAACTAAAAAAAAAAACATAAAACAGTACCGATAAAAAACAAGACAGTTAAAACATGGATAAAAATAAAATTCACACAATCAAATCAATAAAATTGGCTAAAGCATAAAATAAATAAAATATAAAAAAAAAAATGTCTTGCTAGGTGTTAAAAGCCAACGGGAAAAGATGGGTTTCTACAAGAGATCTAAAAATCTGTCAGATAGATAAGATTTAAACCAGTCTAGAGCTGTTCCTTTAATTCCTACAAAATATTCAAGTCTTTTTAAAATAATATTATGATCAACTGGATCAAATGCAGCAACCTTCCATGAAGGCCTCATTCTGTGGGTTATTTAGCTTCTCTAGAAGCTTCTTTTTCATATTCTTCTAAATTTTTTATATGGATTAACTATTAAGGCTGTTAGGAATCCAGTTTGTGTGGGTTGTGTTTTTGTGTTTTCTCCCTCCACCACCAGGTGGCGCCGGGTTCTCGTTGGCCATTTCACACACCTGCGGATGGTTGCCTCATTACCGGAGGACTCTTAAGCTGCTGACTGCCACTACCTCGACGCCAGAGTGTTTGCCAGTTTTGGCTACTCTAGCCAAGCTGAGTTTTGCTGAGTCAAACTGAGTTTTTTGACTTCCTGAGTCTAAACCTTGTTGTTTTTTTGTCTTTGCCTCTCGGCAGGAAGTCATCCTGCAAACTGGATGTTTTGGACCTTCTCCCCCTGGAAGGATCGTCTTGAACTTCAAACTGAGCTGCAGATTCAAACTGGTGGTTTGGATCCACTTTGGATCCACGAACGATTGTTTGAGCTTCACACTGAGCAGGGGATTCATCTCCACAAGAGCCGTTCAAGTACCAAGGGAAATCTAAGTGGCAGTCAGCTCCTCCGTTCCTCAAGGAAACAGCTTAACCTGGAAGAAACCTGTCCGCCCTCCAACGAGCAAACCAACTTCTGGAACAACCCACACCGACTGGATTCAGAGAAAGACACCTTTTCTGGAAACGTGAGTCCTGTTGCCTTTACTCCTTTTGCAAATCGAAGCTCAAATTTCCCACTGAGCCTGAACAAACCACAGGAACTTCTGCTTCACTTTTCAGTCCCGGTTTGCCAGTGTTCAGAGCAGCACTGGACCCATCTCTACCAGTTCTCAATAAACCTGTTAAACCCTCCCTTGGTCTCTCTGTTTGGTTTTCTGCATGTGGGTCAGATCTTAGAATAAAATCATGACAAAGGCAAAAAAATGCACAAATCATTTTACCTAATGTTGCATTAAAGTGTTGGAAAGCTGGTTATCCCAACATGCAACAACATCATGAATGCACATTAATAGAAAATGACTGTTGGAAATGGCCTAAACCGCAAAAAGACACACAGGAATATCTAGTTCCCATAGTCTATGGCATCCAGATGAATCTAGTGACTGTATTTTCGATTTCAACTTTAAAGAAGTCAGACAGATATTATTATCTGTGTCTTTGATTATTGGCACAGATATGGAAACGTAATTTAATAGACTTAAAACAATGTTCCTGCAGAAAAATCTTTCTTATGTATAATCAAGTATTTCTAAAAAGGAAGTGCTGTGGAAAACAGATTTATTACATTTATAGAGACATATGTACCCTTTATTAGGTGCTTCTACCTGGATCGGCCACAAGGCACATTCTTGGTCATGGTTTACCAGAAAGAAATGTTAGCACTCTTCACAGATGTTGTAAAAAAGGCCTTTACGTACTACTCTGCGTACTTGTTGCAGTTTTGAAAAGCATGGTTCTGGTCTACCTCGCAGACGCAGTCTTCCTGCTCCAGTTGAGCCATTCCTCTCATTCAGCCTCTTTTGTAATGACTATGATATAATAGAAAATAAAACTTGGGAAAAAATGGCCTTAGTCTGCAAAGACTGTAAATCAGATCGCAACTTCCTGGAGGGACTGACTTTATGGGGTAACACTGATCTATTATATGTATATTCAAATATATCTGAAACAGTTTCACCCATTTTCAAATTGATTTGCTTTGTTGTTGCTAAAAAATGCTGAGTATTTCAGAAACCATTGAGATTTTCATACAAAGCCTTCCTGATTTCCAGATATTTTTCAGAGAAACGGAAAATAAACACTGTGCTGTAAGAAAAGCCCTTAATGGGATCATATTAAAATGCTAGAGAAGCAATATTTTTTATTATTTAAGGTATGCAGAAGTGCATTTCCAAATGCATGGCACATTGAAGTGTGAAGTAGATGGATCACAGCAGCAGAAATCAAACCACTAATTTCAGAAAAGAACAGAATATTTTTTGGCTACAGTTTTCTTTGACTGACCAAAAACTGGACATTAACAGTTTGGAAAAACGTTACCTGATCCAAGGCGTCCCGGTTTCAGCTGCCACATTCAGATGGTTCAAATTTACAAGCAGAAAAGCATGAAAGCAGGGATTCATTCTGCCTTATCAATGGTTGAGGACATGAAGGACATTTTCTGGCCTCCTTTCAGTTCCTTCATTCCAAATGATCATTTTTTAAATAGTTATTATAAATGGACCTTGTTCACCCCTTTATTGCCAGCAGGATATTGCTACAGTTTGGGGGGGGGGTTACCAGTAGGCAATACTAGGCAGTTGCTTGGGGCCCTATAAAACTCTGTTTCCATGTATGGTTAATATAACTATTCCTTATTTGTGCACATTAATTATGTTTTTGATAAAAATCCTTTGGCTAAAATGCCATCAGAACGCTGATAATAACATCTAAAAGCAGCGAACTCTGCTCTCCAGAGCAAGTAGATTGGTAACCCCGCCTCCTGCTCTCCTCTATCTTGTCTGCTGTCATGATTCGGGCTGTGCATAAAAATCGATATAAAGATTAATAACAATGTTTTTAAAAATGATTTATTATCGGTATTCTGATTTTCAATATCGATATACCTCCCTACCCCTAGGGGGCGTTATTACAGCGCGCCGTTACTGTTCACTGTGAGGAAGAATTTGCAGAATGACTGAAAGGATTGTTGAAGCGCCTTCATCTCTAAAGTCCGATGTTTGGGCACATTTTGGTTTTAAAGTCAATCAAAAGAGCCAAGGATTCAATAAAACAAATG
>NW_015151461.1:90762-91880 GCF_000732505.1 Cyprinodon variegatus | reverse complement strand
AAAACATAGAGAGGAAAACAAGAAGAAACGGGACAAGAAGAGAGGGACACAACCTAGAACAGATAATGGATGTCTATTCTATTAACATTTCTACATCTGGAGAATGGGGCTGTTCAGAGGGCCCCCTGCCTGTCTTTGCCTAGGGCCCCACATTTCCTAAATCCGCCTCTGCTGCTGGTATAATGTGGCACGAACAGCATGAAACCAGAGGCTGCAGTGTTATTCAGCTCTGAAGTGAACTGTTGGTTTCTTTTTTTTTTTTTCAAATGAAAAATTGTGGTTTTTGATTTTACCACCAACATTTATTAATATTGTGAACCGCATTGATACATTTGTTTAGTTTACCAAGACTTTACTCACAAACCAGGGATTTAATAAAGTCATATCAAACAAACTGATTCAACATCCTTTCCACTCATCGTATAAATCAATGAATTCTCTAGAAATGAAGCGTCTTCCAGTGTTTCCGACAGTGTATTTCTGTGCATGGGGACGAGGCTGGGAGGTTTCTGGGGGATGAGTAGCCAGAAGGCCGTCTGGGAGCACGGCACACACTCCATCTGGACACACAGTCACTGTGAAAAGGAGTGTGAAGGAGAAGGATAAAGACACACATAAGGAGACGGAGAGAGAGAAGGTGAGATTATGATGTTTGAATTTTTAAAAGCAACCTGTAAAATTTGCTCTCATACTCTGTTCATTTTTGCCTTTATTATCATGTTTTCATTAACGTATTTTAGATGACATGATTGAAATTAAGTGAGTTGAAGTGAATTATAAGTTTATCTTTTATTTGTGCTGAGAAAACTTGTGTCCTACTGGTAAAGCTTTAATGTGATAAAAATATAATGTTTGTTAAGTATTAGAGTAAAGAATTAGAAAGGAAAAGGCTTATTTCATAATAGTTTGATGGATAAAATCTATTAGGAATTTCTTAGAATCTCAGAAAAAGAAACAATCAGTGATTCTAGAACTTTAGTATTTCTGTTGAAAATTTCTATGTTCAGATATAAACAAGTATTTATATTCTTATAAAAGTATGGTTTGTTGCTCTTTGCTTACCATTCAGCTCCACTTCACGTTGTCATATAAATTCTATTTAAGCAATCCCTTGATTC
>NW_015151461.1:86582-89378 GCF_000732505.1 Cyprinodon variegatus | reverse complement strand
GGAAAATCAAGGAGCCAATGGAAAAAAACGCCGTTTCTCTTTAAACCCAGTTGATGCTGAAGTGACTGATCTCACCGGACCGTATTTATACAGCAACACATGGCAGATTTCACCATGATGGTGAGCCGTTCAAATACGACACCAACAGCAAAGCAGACACTTTTAATTACTCTGTTAGTAACTGTTTATAGTTCATTAGATGGTTGCTAAAAATAAACTCATATGTTTAAAACCGAAATAAAGATCTTAAAAGAACGATGTATTTGAGTATTCCATTTTTTTTTACAATACGTCTTGGAATTATGGGTAATCCAGAGCGTAGATTAAAACCATAACCGTTACGTACAATGTGTTAGCGACCATGGATACCAAAAAGATGTACTTGGGGTGTCTGTAACATGTGGGGGTGCGCTGTCACCAATGGTTCCACTCAAGGTGCGCACTCACTATTTTTCCGTGTGTGATGTGTGATCATTACTACTGAGAATAGCATAATTGTATCTTCTTGTTTGATTTATGGAACCGTCGCCGTATCCTGAACCTTTATCAGGTGTTGTACTTCATATGGGGCCCAGATAATGTTGCTTACAGGCCCATTGTTGTGTCGTTACACCATTGTGGACGACCCAGGTACAGATGCCCTAGACCTTGACGCGACTTAAACATATCATCAGAATGATTGACAGCTAGGAGGACCACTGATTGAGATGATCCACCCGGAAAAAGAACATCCTCCACTACACATTTAATCACAATTAGTTACTTTAACACAATTGTTTTATGTCCTACACTGCTACCATGGAAAAAATGTTTTAAAGTAACAAAACATGATTAAATTAATACTAAAACCTGTTTTTTTTTTTTACTGTTCAATATGAAAGAGAAAACTTATCAAAGACCTTTTAATCCTGCTGGAAACATTTCAGTTAAATGCAAATGTATTAATGAATAATCTGTTTTAACAGTCTGTGTAAAAGTTGGAACAACTTTAAATTCCTTTTAATAATATTTTATTAAAAAACAAATGGTCTGTTATCCATAATATAATTTTATTAATTTGTGCATGACCCTAGCTTTCCCATGTTTTTATGTTTGCATGCTATCAGCTCTGTACTTGTCTTTCCTTTGCACATCTTCTCTCCTCTTTGTTTTTTTTTTAGTCCTACATAAAAATAAGAAAATAAACGGTGAGACAAGGCGGCATTTCTTAGCCTGTTTTCTGATCAGAGAAACAACCGCTGCACAATATCATCATATTGTTGTTTTCTCACCTCAGCTGATTTTAATCAATGCTATCAAAGCTAACAGAGCTAATTGAAATAAAGATAACCAGACTATAGTATCTACTTATGCTTTGATTGCTCAAGGTTATTTTTACTCATTGATTTAATTTCAAGCTTCGGATTTTTATAAATTATTCATCATCACCAAATAAATAAAGCAGTTTAAATCAAAGCTTCTAAATGTTCCAACAGGAAACCAGTTAAAAAATCTTTGTTGAATGCAAAAACGATAAAATGGAAATAAGACAACATTTCTTAAATTAAATGTGTTTAATTTTAGTAGGTAAATACGACGATCTGCCAATGGAATGAGTATTTTTAAACTTAAAATATGATAATTAGATAATATGCACTTAAATGAAGACAATGCAATTGTTTTTTTCTTTTTTTAAATGTCAGTTGTCTTATTCCATATGCAAAGTGTCTCACTTTTCTCCTCATTTTGAGAAAAAATGCTCTTATTTTTAGAAAAAATGACTTCTCTAGATTTCAATTTTTTTCCAGTGTCATGCAGTAAGTATTCTGATTCAGTTGATCATAAACTGTACCTACCTACTGTACATCACAGATATTTCATTTAGAGCCAACCTTCAAGAAAAAAAAAAAGACAGAAGACGTCTCTGGGGTCTGGATCGTTGGTCTACACTCCACACTTCCACGAACTGACGTCTGCTAACCATTTAGAAAACAGAGCAGAAACAGTTTTCTGGGTCAGTCACTGCCGTTCAATCAAATATTGATCCCATTTTTAAATGTACGTAATTCCAAATCCTGCCAACTCCTAAACACACCGATGCAGAGGTGTTGAGAGAACTGACCTTTGGCCTTCCAGTCAGAGCTGTGTTATGTAAGAGCGGCGAGTGCTCGTCAGATCCTCCTACAGATGGCTGAGCAGTCACGACTATAGCAGATGTTCTCCATCCATCCATCCATCCATCCATCCATCCATCCATCCATCCATCCATCCATCCATCCATCCATCCATCCATCCACTCAGCCTCAGACTTCACCTTCCCGCTGCTCCACAGTCCCACACAGATCCACCACAAACACTCACAGTTCAGCTAAACTGGTCAATGTTTGACTTAGAATTGGCACAGATTTATAAAGCGTTTATGTTTAGTAAAACAAAACTTATTGGTGTCATTGGTTTGGTTCTGTTTAAGATTTATCTTTGAGTTTTCATTGGTCTTAATTCCATTTTATTTTTTATTTTTTTTTTTATATTTGATTTTATTTGAGTTCTTAAGTATTTCTTGTTTGCCCTCTGCTGCCCTCTTGTGTCAGTATCCTTCTCCTCGCTCCCTTCTAGACTCCTCTGTCCACACCTGCTCCCAATCTGCTAATTAGCCTGCTCTTTGTTTTTTCTCCCATAAATACTCCTCCTGCTCAGTCACTGTTTGCTGGTCTTCATATCTTTGGCCCCATTCGTTGTGAGTATTCCTGGTTTTCAGTATTTTCTGATCTTGTGGATTATGTTTTTGGATTTTTGCTTCTGTTCCCATTTTTGTTA
>NW_015151461.1:76446-86221 GCF_000732505.1 Cyprinodon variegatus | reverse complement strand
TAACAAAAATGGGAACAGAAGCAAAAATCCAAAAACATAATCCACAAGATCAGAAAATACTGAAAACCAGGAATACTCACAACGAATGGGGCCAAAGATATGAAGACCAGCAAACAGTGACTGAGCAGGAGGAGTATTTATGGGAGAAAAAACAAAGAGCAGGCTAATTAGCAGATTGGGAGCAGGTGTGGACAGAGGAGTCTAGAAGGGAGCGAGGAGAAGGAGACTGACACAGGAGGGCAAACAGGAAATACCCAAAAATGCAAATACAATAATAAATAACAAGCAAAAGACAAAATGGAAATAAGACCCATAAAAACTCAGAGATCAAACTTTAAACAGAACCAAAAACATGACAACTGGAAAGAGGATGAAGCAGTTCTGCTAAAGCGGGTCCTAGTTCAACCAGAGCTCACATCTGAATCTACCAGTGGTGTCAAAAGTACACACATTTGTTACTTAAGTAGAAGTATTGATACTGCAGTTTAAAAACACTCTGGTAAAAGTGGAAGTATCAACTTGACCTCTTTACTCAAGTAAAAGTCAAAAAATATGTGCCCCAAAACCTACTTAAAGTATAAAGTAACCTTGAAAAACAAAAACAAAAAACAGCCAGATTCCACTATCTGAATTGAAAGCTTAATTTTTCGGCTATTTCGAAAAATTCTTTGAGATGGGGCCAAGGATGAGGGAGGTCTTGTTGGTCTCCGTCTCCCGATACGCTCTCGCCTGTGTCCGACCTTTCAGACATTTCAACATCTTTTTCTGAATCCAACATTGTAGCATGGCATAGACAATTCACGTTAACAGTCTGAAAAACACCTGCTTGCTTCTGATGATTTCCTTTAGCTAACCAATGAGTGATTGCTTTATATGACTCATCCAATAGCACTAGTTTTCACTAGATGTGGATGACGCCAATGATCTGCATTGGATGGAGCACATGACATGAAATAAATATTGATGAACATTAAACCGAAGCCAAGTGTACCGAGTAATGTTTGTTTTAAAAATGTAAGGAATAGAAAGTACAGATACTTGTGTGAAAATGTAATGCGTAGAAGTCAGAAGTAGGAAGAAAAATAAGTAATGGAGTAAAGTATAAATATCTAAAAAGTGTACTTAAGTACAGTAACGAAGTATTTGTACTTTATAACTTGACACCTCTGGAATCTACCCAAATATTAAAAGGAAACTACGACAGACATAAATGCTCCAACTACAAGTAGTATTCGACTGGCAAGATCTACTTCAACACGTCCAAGCTTCAGAAACCTGTTAGGAGTCTAAAGCAAATGTTTGCCTCAGGTTGGACTTGCATGTCACCTCTGGAAATCTCAACACCTACCAGCTCTGAGAATAGCACTGAGATCCAGCCCACCATCTGATGTTCTCCTGCAGCACCGTCTGCAGGGAGAGAGATGAACCCTGATGAATAAATATGACGATAACCTGAACCTCTGCTGTACTTTTTTTTTTTTTCCATTTCCCATATGGTTCCACTGAAGAGCGGGTTAAAGAAAGAAAAAAATAAAGTCAGATTTTCAAAAGAAGCCTCTGGGCTATTGTGTTTGCCAGTGTGTGTGCTGTTTTGTCAGGATGTGTTTGTGTGTGCGCGCTTGTGTGGGCGGCGCAGTGTAGGAGTGTGCTGTAGCTTTTTGACAGAGCCTCCAGTAGCATGTATTCGTGAATCTTTTGTTTTACTTTCCATCACTTTTCAGCTTGGCAATAATCACACCTAGCAGGGCCGCTCGAGTGCTGCTGCCTTTAAATGAAGAGCAGCTCTTTACGCTCTCGTTCCCCCAACCGGCTCAGACATGAAAGATAAATACCGGATTAACATGTTTTTACATTTATTTGACAAAACAATCAGCATTAGAGTGTAGAACAGGGGAGAGCGGTCTGCCATAAACAAAATAAACTTAACAACCTTAGTGAAGTATGCATATGTAGAATTTGCTGCAAGAGTGAAATTTAAGCAGACAGTCTGATAGAGCAGAGGCAAATGTGACATTCTGGCTTCATTGGAAAGAGATGTGGGTGGGGGATCGGTCTATTCAGGGCCAAAC
This sequence comes from Cyprinodon variegatus, assembly GCF_000732505.1. Classification (NCBI taxonomy): domain Eukaryota; kingdom Metazoa; phylum Chordata; class Actinopteri; order Cyprinodontiformes; family Cyprinodontidae; genus Cyprinodon; species Cyprinodon variegatus. The sequence continues at coordinate 84,152 of NW_015151461.1, read as the reverse complement.
AGAACCTTGTTCTGACTATTTGCAGCTCTGCTGTAACAAAGACACCCAGACACAACAAGGTGAGTGTTTCTCTGAGTGAAGATGACAGGCTGTAATAAGGGACGCTTAGGAGTAAAAATGTGTTGCTCTTAACATGAAGGTCTGTTATTTTCTTAAAGCCATGCGCAACATGATCGAGTCTGAAAGACTTTTTTCATTTGAAGATATTCAACAATTAGAATAAGTAGTACTACGCTGATGTGAGATCATATCTCCACATCGTTTTCTTCATCCATTCCTGTTTTACCCATTTCAGTTCATCCTTTCCGGGATTTAATTTTTATTTTGCAATATTTTGTTCTCTATTTCTCTCTGTTTGCTCCTCTCCTTCAGCAGTTTCTCTGCTTTCACTGATCTCAGCTGTTCCACTTCTTCACCTGATTGCTACACCTGCTCCTCGTGCCTTCTTCCGCTATCATCGCAGCCCCAGCCCCTGTACAGGAGAGTGGAGGACCTCACCTATTCAGCCAGACCAACTATTCCCTCTAATGACCCCCCTTTCAGAGGCATAGACAGGTATGGGGCATTGCAGGCTAACAAAGAAGCCAAACGACCCCCATTCCAAAGGGGTCGACCCGTTCATCCGTTTCTATTTGCATGTTTTCTAAACTAAAACCAGGCTTAGTTGGGTTGCTGGATAAAACCTGGAACTAAACGCTATTTCTGACATTTGGAATGAAAAATCTTCCTGGATGGAAGAGAAACGTCTTCAAACTTGGAAACAAAGTCCAGAGGATTGATTTTGATTTTCTTTTTTTGGAATTTTTCCAGTTTTTAAACGTTTGCTGGTAAATGCTCTTTGTGGAATATTCTGTCACTTTGTTTCATGCATTCGATCCATTTTCCTGCCTGCCTCCAGGTTCCTCTGCTGATGAAATATTTCATTCATAAATGGCTTTACTCACCAGGCTGCTCCTGAGACTCTGCCTGCATTTGGACCTGCACATCATATACCACACTGTAAACATGTTTATTCATCTCATCTCATGGAGGATTCACCATCTTGAGGTCTTTAGGAAATGATCAGACTGATACATATTTTTTTCATGTCCAGACATCAACATATAAGTAGAAACATCTGCTGATTGATCTGTGAATTCAGCAGCCAGGATTTGAGATCAGCATTGCTGCTATATAGAATAAAATTCAACTTTATTGTCATTCCACTGTTGTAAAGGGGTTGGAGCTGCGATGATAGCGGGAAGGAATCAACTCTATTGCTGCACTGAAGGTTATTGAAAGCTGGAATATGAGTCCCCCTACCCCCCCTGTTTAAGGTTGGTTTTTCTTTCCTAACATAGATGGCTTCCTTCACGCCCCTCTCAAACCACCTGTCTTCTTTGTCCAAAATGTGAACATTCTGGTCCTCCAAAGAATGTCCTTTGTCCATCAGGTGTAGATGTAGCGCAGAGTCTTGTCCAGAGGAGGGCGCTCTTCTGTGTTGGGCCATGCGTCTGTGGAGAGGTTGTTTGGTTTCTCCAATATAAAGATCAGAGCATTCCTCACTGCATTGACCTGCAGACACCACTCTGGTCTTTAGGATGAACTAGTCTCTGTTTGGCTTGAAATGTTCTGGGATTTTGTGTTTGGAGAAAATCCTCTTGAGATTAATCTTCTCATCGTAATGTTCTGCTGCATGTCTTTTGGATTTCCTTGCTGATTTGACAAATGCCCAGCTTGGGTATGCGCACGTTTGGTTTTAGTAGGGACATGCTTGGCCCGCTGTTGGACGGTTCCAATGACTGTGTGAGTGGATTTCCCATTGACTTCAATGTTGAGGTTTTCCATTTTCTTCCATGCTCACCAAACAGTCCAGAAAAGGTAGCTTGTTGTCGTTTGCATCCTCTCTGGTGAACTTGATGTTGTGGTATACCAGGAGATGTGAAAGCTTCCACCTCTTTTAGCTGGATATTGACCAATGTGTCATCCGCATATCTGAGCCAAAGACTTAGTGGCGTTCCTCTGAAAGTCCATGTCTTCCAAGTAAAGAATGCTATAATTGAATTGAAAAGGCTTCCTGGATGGGAAGCGAAATGTCTTCAAACTTAGAATCAAAGTCCAGTGAATTGATTTTTAACTTTTTTCAAAAGTTTCAAAGTGCTGATGATTTCGATCAAGGGACACCAGTTGATGGCGTCCAGTCATTGATGTTCAAGACATTCTTCTTCTGGATGAGCCTGCAATGACAATATTAACTTGCATGTTGCTGATTCCTCTGCAATTTCTCACAGCCAGCATGCATGGGTCTGGTAATGTAATTAAACACCCAATAAGTGCCCCGAATGATCAGATAATTACCAACAAAGTAATCTGAAAAAAGTCAGTTTCACTTTCAGTTTTAAAGATGAATTTCCAGCTTTCTAAGCTAAATGAATCATCATCAGTGCAGACAGATTGTTTGCATGGTGCTGCATGAAGATAAGTAATGCTGAGTCATTCTGTGGTATTTTTATAAATGATGCAGCAGTAAAACACATGTTCTTTATACAGCTTTTATTCACGCTATAGAAATTTTCAAAATATCCCAAATCTATCATAGCCTTGATCACGTTTGGTGATCAAATTATTACTATCCCACCATAAAAAGGTAGTTTTTTTCCCCCAAAACATTTTCAGAATGTATATTTTTAGTGTTTATTTCTATTTGTTCCTGACCTGAATCTGAATCTGTCCGCAGACTTCCTGAGTTTTGGGCGCCCCTGTTCTGCTGTCTTTTACCTATCCTGTGTTTCCAGGCTGTTACCTGAATTCTACCTTGGATCTGTCTTCTGATTACACCTTGGATTAACCCTCCTGGATCCATCCGCTCCCCTTCATGCTCTGCCTGCTGCAAGAAGCTCCTCCTCTGGATCTCTATTACCAGCTCTGCACCAAACAACGGCGTTCTGCTCCTCTGGACGTCTCTCGCTCTTTGGAGCTAAGACTAAACTTTGCCAGGTTGTGACTTTCATGCTCATTGTTGTTCCTCATTTGAAGGTTTTGAAGTCACTAGAGGGTGCTACTGCTGCTCTTGGTGAGACGTATCGTGTTCACTTCCTGTTTGGATTGTTGAGCAGTGTTGTTGCTGTCCAGACTATCTCCGTCTGAAGATAAGTTATTTTTTCTGTGATATCTCTGTATCTCAGTAACTCTAACTGACCAGAACTACTTTAAAACATAGCACCTTCTGCTGCACTTTTCTACTGAGCACTTGTCAGTTTCACACGGTTTTATTTCTGATAGCAAGGAGTAGCTAGCCTAGGCTAGCGCTAGCTTAGCATTGCTATGGCTTCTCTCTCTCCCTCCCTTGACTCTTTTCCAACTCTTCCTTCTTCCTCTCCTCTCTCCTGCTCTCTGTGTCAGATGTTCAGTTATTCCTCTGCCTCCTTTAGTGATAATGGGATGTGTAATAAGTGTAGTATTTTTGTAGCTTTGGAGGCGAGGGTGTCAGAGTTAGAATCCGGGCTTCAGGCTGTTGAACATCCAGGAGTTAAAGTAGGCCCCCCACGTAGCTGTCCTCCAGCAGTGCCTGAGCAGCCAGGCGATTGGGTAACTGTACGCAGAAAGCGTAGTCGTGGATCTCTGCCCACTGGTCACCACCAACCCGTTCACGTTTCTAACCGGTTTTCCCCACTCAGTGACACACCCACTGAGAAGCCCACTCTGGTGATTGGCAGCTCCATAGTCAGAAACGTGGCATTAGAGACACCAGGGACCATAGTCAAATGTTTGCCGGGGGCCAGAACGGGCGACATCACATCCTACCTGAAACTACTGGCTAAAGGAGTACTTTCTCTTTTAGAAGAGAAACATGGCGACAGGCCCTGAGCCAGTTTCCAAGTCTATGGCATGAAAGAAAGTACATACACAAAAGTCCAAATAAAAGATCAGTATTAGCTCCCCTGAGCTGTCTGACTGGGCTTGATCCAAAAAAGATTTTTTTTTAAAAATTCTTTAAAATTGGGACAAATGGAGAAAATTCCAAGGTCTGCCTAACAAACAGGTTTACCCTGAGCGCAGACCTCAAGATACAAAAAGAAGCCTCCAAAGATCATGAAACCATCATAGGACCTTGCATATGTCCTTCATGTTTTTGTTCATGAGAATTAAACATTAATGGTGCATTTTAACACTGAATCCTAAACCTTCGACAATTGTTCCAGTTTCATCTACTTTTGCTTCCCTTAAAAATCACATGGGCAGTGAAAGAGTTTTGCATGACAAGTGAATTTGCACAGCGAGCGAAAGGAAATGCTTCTCTTGATTGTCTCTTGGTTGTTGATTTCACTTCAAAATGGTGGACAGGAATTCTACGGAGTGACTCACAGTTTTTTTCACTTTTAGAAGCCGAACAAAACCATCCCACGTTCACCAAATTCCCAGAAAATGGTCTATTATGTGTCATGATTTTATCTAGAGCTCTGACCCACATGCAGAAGACCAAACAGAGAGACCAGGGAAAAGTTTAGCGGGTTTTATTTTGAATAGGTTGAGAAGAGTCCAGTGCTGCTCTGAACACTGTCGAACCGGAACTGGAAAGTGAAGGGGAAGATACTGCGGTTAGTTCAGGCTCTGTGGGAAATTAGTTTCTTTGATTTGAAGAAGGGAATTAAGGCAACAGGACTCACGTTTCCAGTAAAAGGTGTCTCATAATGAATCCAGTTGGTGTGGGTTGTTCCAGTGAATGTCTTGTTTGTTGGAGGGCGGACAGGGTTTACCCAAAATGCGGTTATACCTTGGTGAACGGAGAAGCTGACTGGCACTTAGTTTTCCTGCGGTACTTGAACGGGTTATTGTGGAGATGAATGCCCTGCTCAGAGAGAATCCCAAAACAATCCTTGTGGGGAAAAGTAGACCCAAACCACAAACTTGAATCCTCAGCTCAGTTTGGTGCTCAGAGAATCCTTCCAGGGGGGAGAAGGTCCAAAACATCCAGTTTGCAGGATGACCTTCTGCCGAGAGGCAAAGACAAAACAACAAGGTTAAAACTCAGGTTGACAAAAACTCAGTTTGACTCAACAAAACTCAGCTTGGCTAGAGTACACAAAATGGCAAACACTCTGGCGTCGAGGTAGTGGCAGTCAGCAGCTTAAGAGTCCTCCGGTAATGAGGCAACAAGCTGCAGGTGTGCAGGGAGGCCCAATGAGGCAAGGCACCACCTGGTGGAGGAGAAAAGGAAACACAAAAACAGACCACACAAACTGGATTCCTGACATTATGGAGAATGCCTCCTTCACTGTAGGTCATGGCTACATCTAGTCCCGGACTGGTTTTAGCGACTGTAATAGAAACCATGCATTGTTTTGTTTTTTTCAGTTTCATCTACTTTGCAAGTGCAGAAGGCATCTGATTTCACCAAATTCGCAAAAAAACATTTGCACCAATAGAAATGTGACCTTTGCCTCTCTGATTAAAACATCTAGAAATATTTGCTTTTGTTGTGACCGTTTCTCTAGGCAGGCTAAACCATTTGGACAGAAGATACACCAAAAGACAAATACCAGGATGAGATAATGAATCGAATGCTGTATTCCAAGGAAATACAACGGTAAAAGTGTCAAAGTTCTTAGCAGTTTAGGAACCTTAGCCGCTCACCCTGTTAGAATTGACCATGAATCCCACCATGTGTCAGAGGATGTCCCAGTAAAAAGTGTCGACTGCAAAGGGAAATGGTGCTGAAGGAGGACACCGACACATTGCAACAAACCAAAACTTGAAGCTTAGGTCCTGATTTTATGAAGCTAATGTGAGGTGATTGTCTGTATTTACAGGAAAACTCAAATATTTCAAAGCCAAAAGTGAAGAGCTGGATAAACATTCCTCAGACTAATGACAGACATTATAAGATGGCTACAATGAGGAGCTAAGAGCAGCTATTCAGCCACAAAACACATTTCTTCTGATATCTGTAGTTTTAAGCAACTAGCTTCCTGACTTTTCATTCTGCCCTGTAGGTCATGTGACCTAGAGCGCCATATAACAGCAGTCAGAAATCCCTTTAAAAGTTGTTGCTAGCTAACAAAACAGATCCGAGACTTTGGTTTAACAGATTAAGATTTAGACCCTGTCCACATGAAGACAGATTCAGGCCTAAACAGAAAAGTTCTTTATCATCTAGAAGACGACGGTGTTTTGGGGTTTCTGAATGAACACCTTTTAAAACTAGATCATATTAAGTTTTATTAAACTAGATATTTCCTTAAACGTAAACATCTCAATGTTTACGTCATCTGCTGGCCACTGGACAACACATATACTCCACCTAAAGGACAACTACAATTCCTGGCTTGTTTCCTTCATTATGTCTCTCACCACAAACAGGTCTGACATAATTTCCCGGTGCTTTCGGGGGGATTGGGTACATCCTTGTGGAGGTTATATTTACTAAAATGATATCAGGATACAGAGAAAGTTTTGAAAGTAAGTAACTCCATAACCTCTCAATCTGCTTGTCCAAAGTGGTCTGCTGGTGGATTTATCTTCACAGTGTGAAGGGCTGTGTAAAGTCCTGCAGCAGTGTGTCACAGCTAGCTAGTTGCAGGTATGATACAGATATGATGCATTATTTTCCAATATTGAAGCGTGGTGCGCTCAAAAAGCAAGAGGGACAATCAGGGACTAGCAGGATTGTGGGTGTGGTGGGTGGCGTGTTTCTCCTCCGGTTATGGAGGTCATTCAACAACAATGGCGATCATGGTGTGGAGAACGAGAGTCGTACAGATGCAGGTACGTCCTCACTTCTCCGCAGACTCGCTCTGCTAGCTGCTCCATCTTCAGTCGTTTTCCACAATGGCGGTCAGACAAACGAAACAAGCCGGTAAAGAACCAAACAGGAAATATGCTTAGTGTAGAGCGGATACAGATTTGACCAATCAGAGGCCTCCTGTCTGCGATCACCTACAATTTTAGAGAGGAGCAGCAGAGTGTCTGGAAGTTACTTGTCTAGCGCCCCCAAGTGGCTGAATGTTAAACAGAGCTGCTCTAAAGTGTAAAACAAGGTTAACTCTTGAGGTTTAGAGGCATTTAATTGCTTCATATATTAAGCTTGAGACATCTGAAAAAACATTTCATTATAAAAAAGTAAAATAGGAAAATAGTTGAGAAGCTCAATAGCATTTTTATGTTTTCTAAAAGCTAAGAACTAAAATCTTAGTTACCTCCCTTGGTTGCCAGCTTTAGGGTAGCAGGTGGCTTAATGACTAACTTATTTTTACTCTTTCTTCTCTTCGCAAACAAATGGAGCAGAGGACAGAAATGAACGCTACCATATCTGACACCAAGACACAGCAGAGACTCTCACACTCCCACTTGGTATTTAACAAGTGCACAGTAATTTGATAATTACATGAAAGGTTTTCTTATTTCCATGTTCTAAAAGCCCAACAGTGCAGTAACATTTAGCAAAGCAATATGTTTTCTGACTTGAGTTTCTTCACTTGAGTTACCTGTGACCCTGCCTTTGGCTTCTGTTATATGGAAACGCTGCTGAGAAGTCACCAACTTAACTGTTTAGACACTCGGCTCAGTAATGTGAGTCGGCTGAAGAGTAGATCTTGTTAATAGTTCATAACCAGTTGGTTCTTTTCCAGTTGATGTCTCACCACTCTAACTTTGATCAGACAGATACTCCAACTAAGAGTTTGTAGAATGCAGTCAAGACCATAACTCACTGTCACGATATTAAAAGT
>NW_015151461.1:73465-75874 GCF_000732505.1 Cyprinodon variegatus | reverse complement strand
ATCTTTGAACCAAGCACTCTTGAGAAAAAAAAAAGCAATAAATTCCTTATCTTATGACGAGCAAAGACAAAACTAATATAAAATCATGCCAATAGATAACGTATATAAGGCACACTCGCTTTTATGCAATTTTAAGCTATTTTCAATTCAATTTTTATGATATTTTAAAGAAAAAAGTCGGGACGTTTCTTCAACAGCTTCCAGGTCATGTGACCTACTGACTCAGATTTTTTGTTAAATTGTTTTACTACATTAGCCTGATGAGGCGCAGCCATTTTTATTCCATTTTAAGCCTTTGTTCATTTTTAAAGATTTTTTATACAGTAATAAAAAATGTGATATTTCTTCAATAGCTTCCAGGTCATGTGACCCACTGACTCCAAATCTATGTCGAATGGTTCTACTACTTTAGCCAGATGCGGCACACTCGTTTTTATTCTATTTCAAGCCTTTGTATATTTTTGTCTCACCGTCCTTCACGGGGTCGCTCTGGACCGGAGCTGATGGCTCGGTTCGAATGCCTGATCCCCCCCATAAAAAAAAGTGTCCTCCTTTTCAGAAACCCAAATCTGGTCACCCTAGTATCATATAGCTTATTTTGAAATGATGTTCGGTAAAGCTAGCATCTGTAAAAGTTAATCTGTTGATGAAAGATGTTATACTACAGTTAAGCTGAGCGTACACTGTATGAGATTTTACTGATTCTCCAGTCGTCTGAGTATTTCTAGGATCGGGCGAATTTCAGCCTCATGGTGCATTCTGTAGTATACAGGGGGTAACGAGGGGTGATTAGCCTCCAACAACCACCTCCTGATCAGGAATCATAAGGTCAGGAGAAAACCAAACTTGTTTGAAATTAATTCGGCCCTGATGAGATGTTCGTTTGAGCTGTAGCTGAGTATTACAACTGTTCAATGTATGCCCGGCCTTAGAAGTGTTGTGAATGAACGCGTTCAATTAACGCTGTCATGAAAGGATAGAAGGACCCAGTTTTAAGCCAAAAAAGACTCAATGCGTTTGTTTATTACTTGGAGGATCCACGGTATCAGCGGCTAAAGCGTGGCACCGCCCATCACTGGAAACCCTGGTTGGGGAAAAACAGATTAGTGACTAAGATAATCTAACGAAGGATGATTATCCAAAGAGTAACCAGCCTGGTTTAACAGGTAGGATCCAGCCAGTGGGCTGCCAACGAGATGCGGCGGGCGCTGCCCAGGGTGTCCCAGATGCTGCAGCCCCAGAGAACAAGCAGGAGTCTGAGCGAGCGCAGGGAAACAGATCAGAACAGGAAGGCTCAGAAATCCAGAGCCCGGTTGGGGATACTGATGAGAGCAGGAACAGGCTGGTTCAGGGTTTCAGGAGTGCACAGAGAATACAGGCAGAATGTGCAGATGGGAACAGGCAGGCTCAGTGGTGGAGAGGCAGAACAGGTCAGGATATCAGGAAGGCTGAAAATCCTCTCTCCACTGAGACCAAGCAGGAAAAGACGCACTCAGTTAATGAGAGAGGATCAGGAAATCAGAAACGTAATACTTTAAACCTTCTCTCCACTGGCCCCCAAGAACAAGCACATGAACAACAGCAAGAGCAATAATCTGGCCCCGACGGTTTAGATTGAACCGTAAATATCAAAGCAGGAGCAGGTGGATTATGAGCAGTAATTGGAAACCGGGCAGAGTCAGACAGGTGAATGAAATGAGCAATTAGGCCAGCCATCAGAGCCAAGATCATGAAAAACGCATTCATGAATCTGTTCCTATTTTTACTGAACTGTGAACTAAACTGATCAGTTGAAGTAATGAACGTGAACGAGAGCAACATTCACTCCTACTTATAATGAGCGACACACAGCTCACGTTGGTGTTACCAGTCTGCTCCATCCACACTCATTTACTGGTATTTCTGATGACAGTTTAGCAGAATGCTTGGCAGAGTTTGATCAAATAACAAAGGAAGACTTGGAAAGAAGAAAACTCACGTTTTAAATGCAAACTGTTCCCACAGGGACTTAACAAAGTCGGAGTTAAAGCATCCGAGCTATCTGTGGAAATATCTACTAATGAATGAGGAACAGAAGAAATCATTTGGATCCAGATCTTTTCAGCAGAAACTGAATGTTCATGAATGTTTCCAGAAGTTCTGTGTAATTTGGTGAAATAAAGGCTTTACTGCACATCCAGTAAACCTGGACTGCATCCAGGATTTTCCATTTTTTCCCCAGCATTTTATTTTCATTCCACTGTCACAAATACAGAGCAACAAAATTCCCTCTCTGCCTTTAACCCATCCCTTTTGGGAGCAGTGGGCTGCCATTGTGTGGCACCCAGGGAGCAGTGTGGGGTTAACATCTGCCTCCCATTCTACTTTTAGAAGTTCTAGGAACCACTAGTAAACCTGCAGATTGAGAGC
>NW_015151461.1:66867-70606 GCF_000732505.1 Cyprinodon variegatus | reverse complement strand
TCTTTTTAATCCTATTACCAAATATTCATACACAGTATAGTTTGCACAGGTTTCCATTGCTCTGGTTCCGGTAGCAGTGCCAGTAATCCAGTAATAGTTTATTAGTTCCACATTGTTTAATTTATTTGACCTGCAGAGAATAATTAATCAACAAAGTTGTGAAATTCTTAGTTTAAAGTATATTTAAGATGCACGTATTTTGGTCGGGCCCAATCTGCTTTACTTCAATTCTCTAAAAATCACCAGAATGTAGAAAATAATATATATTGTGAGCAAAATGTTCCACATAACTACGGATCGCTTGTTATTCAGTAACATTTACTGTGTTATAAAAATTCCACATTTCGCTGCTTTGTTTCAGTTAAATCCTCTGAAAACCTCCAACCTGTAGCTGCACCTGTCCTCGTCTGACCCTCACAGGGTTTCCTGTCCAAACTGTTTCAAATCTCCCCCCGAGGTTTGGTGAAAAGCCGGCAGCCCTGGATCCTTCCTGAGAAAAAAGTGTCTCCATGCTAAATTTCTCTCTTCTTGATATTAGAAATAAAAAGTAATAAGCAGGAGATGTATGGCGTCACATTTATTTCAAAACACCAGTGAGCAAAATAAACTACATTTGTGCATGGTTTAGCTACCACTGCATAACACACAGGCGCGAGAAACTGCCGGTCCGAGAGGAGAAAGTCTCTATCCGCACGCACCGGCTCCTCCCACCCGCGCTGGGAGAAGATTTTGCATCCGGCAGTCACGCTCGAGGACGGCTGCGCTCTTCAAAGCGTCTCCGTCCTCGGACTGATTTTCTCCCTGCGCAAAAGAAAATGTTTTTTGACAGGTTGGTCAGAGATGAACCTCTTCTGTAAGCCTCCTCATGATTGGGCCTTGCAGACACGATCACACAGGAAGTAGTGTCAGGAAACCTTGGACTGACGCTTACTACTTAAGGCTGGTTTATGCTCAGAAACCAGGTCGTCTACGTGTGTGTCACAGTTAACACAGATATATGCCCCGCCCCTTCCGCAGGCACTCTGCTGCACCTCCAAAATTGTAGGTGACTGCAGACAGGAGGCCTCTGATTGGTCAAATCTACATCTGCTCTACTCTATGCATATTTCCTGTTTGGTTCCTTACCAGCTTGTTCTGTTTGTCTGACCGCCATGTTGGAAAACGACTCATGAAGATGTAGCAGCTAGCAGAGCGAGGTGCGCGAGAACGCTGGGACCCTTTTTCCACCTGCATCCCCGCTCTTTTTGGCCCTCATGTCCCTCCATTGTCGCACAAACTTGCCCCCACTTCCTCACCGCCTCGGCCGCATCTAGACCCACAGCTAGTTCCTGATTGGCCCTCTTGTGTTTAGGCATGGAATAACATGACGTAGACCACGCTTCAGTGTTGCATAAATCAAAATTATCTGTGACAAACTCACTGCGACGCACTGCTGCAGGAGGAAAACCAGGCCTTTACCCCCGTACCGCAAACGCTGGAGAAGCCTCCGCCATTGTCCCGCCTCCAGCCGTCATCTTCACTTATGCAGGACGAGCTGTCAGTCAAAAGCTTCCTGATACTAATTCCCGTGTGATCACGTCTGCAAGGCCCAATCAGGAGGAGGCTTACAGAAGAGGTTGGTCTCCACCCAACATGTTAAAACACACTTTCCTTTGTGCGGGGAGAAAATCAGTCAGAAAGAGGAGACGCTTTGGAGAGCGCAGCCATCCTCAACTGCGATCGCTGGATAGAAAATGAAGAAGCGCCAGTTTCTGCTGCATGTGATTTTGCTGTTTTGTGGTAAATAAACCATGAGCAGAAGAAGTTGAACATACATGCGAGGATGTACATTTTACTTGTGGGCGTTTTGAAATAAATGTGACGCCATAGAGATGCCTGTTGGTTCTCTGAGTGTCATCAGCTGAGTGGCCCCTGGTGATAATGCATCAAGCAGCAACAGACAAACATCGCAGGGAATCGTTTTCATATCTTATACATCAGCTACAAAAACACAATAAATAAATGAAATAGGTAACTTATTGAAACATTTACTGTATACTTTGTGCAGCTTTTTTTGACAGCGGTGCGGCCAGGATATTCTGAAACGATCCCTTTATCAAGCATTTCTACATGCATCCAACACAGAGCAGCTTCTGTGCTTTTAGAATAGATTGCATAATCTGCTCTGTGCCTTTTAAAGGTAAAATGTTATATTAGATCTATAAATACACCGTATTAAAAGCAGACAAGAGGTTATTAGTAACCAGTTAGTAAACAGTGTTTTTATGTGTGCTTTTAGGAGCTCTCGGCTGTAACCAGTTGTTCCCATTAAAAATGCAACACGGTTGTGTCTCATTTTTATGTCAGAGGGGAATAATTTAACGCAGTTGGATGGCGTTGATATATGTGAGGCGAATCAAAGAGACAAAGACAGAGACCTGCTTTTCCCCGTGCAGACAGATGAGAAGTCAATGATGTGTTGTGTAATAAGGGAAGCATATTTCTGCCTCATTTATCCTGCCAAAACTCGCAGGATCTCCACGGCTAATGGATCCGATCTGCACAGCGCCGTTCAGCTCTGACATCATCTAACGCCGCCACAACCATTCACAGAGAAATGCAGGGATGTTGGAAATGTTTTTTCTGGCAAAACATTTGACCTTTAACTGGCGAAACCCTGCATCCGCTTAGAGACTGAGTAATAAATGTTTGAGGCTGTGACACGGCTGTCTGCTCTTCTGACATCATTTTGTCTTTTTATGATGTTCCAGCTGCTAAAGACGCCAACTAGCTTAAGTTTTCAACAATATGTCGCATTGTCAACCAGAGAATGGACCTTGCTTCTTCCCAACCAACCCAATAACTTTAGGTTCTGCAATGAAAAGTGTGGTTTGATCAAAACATAATTTTCTTGCTTAAATGTTTGAATCATCAAATGCATTTTAATGTCAGACCCTTTTATTCTTTGTAAATACAAAAGGCCTTTTTTTGAATGGTTTCCTTGTATAAAGGGAGAAACATCCAAACCATGTTGCCCTGAGTGAAAAGGTAATTGCCTCATCGACCTAATGACACCTTTGACAAAAACAGCTGCTATCAGTGACGGATAATTTCCCATGGAGGAATTTTGGCACACTTTGCTTTGCAGAATTGTTTACTGACTTTTCAAGCAGGAATGTTATAAAGGTCATGCTACGGCATCTGAATCATTTTAAATGCACAGTCAATCAGAGGTTTGTTTTTCTATGGTGGATTTCATATAATTTGGTTTAATGCATCGTTTTATAGTTTATTTTTATGATGTTAAATTATAACATATTAGCTTTTAAGGGTATGCTAAGCACGTCAGCTAGCTGGGTTATACATTAAAATGCTACAGGTGGACTTCTATGTGTCAGTGGAGAATTCTAAATCAGATTCCTCAAGAATCCATTCTGGGGCCCTTCCATTTCAACATGGTCCCCTCAACTCAGATTATAGCAAACAATCATATCAGTTAGCATCATCACTATGCAGACGACACACAGCTTTACATCCCAATGTCAGCAGCTGACCATGAACCAATCAGAGCATTGGTTAGATGCTGAGAACAGATCAATATGTGGATGAATCATCATTTTCTACAACTGAATAAAAACCAAACTGAGGTAATAATCTTTGGACCAAAGGAGCAGAGATCCAGAATTAGCTTCCAGCTTCAGCTGCTGCAGCTAGAAACCACTGATTATGGCTGAAATCATGATGGACTCAGACCTGAACC
>NW_015151461.1:62096-65430 GCF_000732505.1 Cyprinodon variegatus | reverse complement strand
TCCATCAATGGTAGTCTTTCTTATGTGTTTTTTTCTTTCTTTTTCTTGAATGAATGAAAGTTTTATATCTCAAATGATGAATAAATCTAGTTTTGGTTGCCCTGTTGGGGTCAGTAGGAACTCTGAGGGGAACGTTGCAGAGGGACTATGGATCAGCCACTCCATCTTCAGAGATATTGATAAAGTGGGAAGTTGACCCTCATTATTCTCAGCACCAGAAAGATACCAAACTCTTATTTTGTGGAGGAGGTTTTCGGCACATCAGTGTTTTTACTAAGACTGTCCAATGCTCAGTCATTCAAACTGTATTTAAAACATTACATTTCCGTAAAGCGGACTCTTCTAGGAGCAAATTCTCTCTCAAAACCTTTGAGTAGGCGGAACATGAAGTAAGAGTGACCTGAAGTTGGCGTATTTTGAAATCTGAAAATCACAGATGGGTCCTGTTGCCAGTAAGGTCTGTTCTGCATTGTTTCAACGATGGTGTCGAGGATATTGTGCGGAAATAATACATTTAAGCTTCACAAAGGTCCAGAGAAAATCCACAGGCAAAAAAAGCTTAAACCTCAGAGATGATGCGGATGTTGCCATATTAGAGCAACAGAAAAAGGCACTGGGGAACCGAAGACCTTCAACACAGAGCAGCCTTCTGACTGCGTAGGTGGCAGGGTCAAACTGTTTACACTGTTATGTAGGAAACGGTTTGGTATCAGAGGGGAGGCTGTACATCACTGGGACTTTTATACCGACAGCTCTTCTATATCCTGGGAATTTATTTCACCTGCCCTTTTGAGATGCCAAAGCACCATCTAATGATCTTCTGTGTAGAATACAAAGAGGAAAAAGGTCTATTTTGTTGCTTTGAACAGAGCAGATGTTATTAACTGAAATTGGGGCAGGACAGATTTTTCCTGGCTAAGGAGGGGCGAAAAACGCAGACAGGTTGAAACAAAGGAGAACTCACAGGAACAGCAGTAGTCTAGTTCTTAAATACCTGGTCCGGTGACCCCAAGACAAAAACGTTAATCCCGTGTGATGGTTCCTCCCAGACGCCTGAAGGCCATAGATCTGAAAACCGCACCGATACATGGCTGTCAGAAAGGTTCTGTTCATCGATAAAAGCCACAGTGGTCTTTTTTTGTCCTTTTCCTTGTTCCCTCAGGTCCCTGTTGTTGGAGGTAGATGGCCAATGATTCAGAGTTTACTTCTGCTGGCTTAGACTTAAGCAAATTTCATTGTCATTTTGTATACACTCCAACATGAAAACACCTCAGCCATCAGAACCATCAGGGTTAGATTTGTCTGCATTATTTCTCCTTTCAGATGTTTGCTTGTTCTTCTTCCAGCCTTCTCTATCTGATGGTTAAGGGACCGGCAAGAGGCTTCATGTGGGCCGAGGATCGTCTGTGTCTTGCTGGACAGTCAGTTGGATCCTCTGGTTCAGGGTCAGAGACACTTCATGGGGTCCAACGCTTTTCCCTCAGGATCTTTTATGAGATTTAAATTAAGCGACCTGGCTCATAAAGACCAACGATCGGCTGCATTCTAACAGAGAAAACTGTTTGGAATCAGGAGGTCCAAGCAGTGTGGAGACCTGGAATAAGGTAATGTTGGATACCATTTTTAAAGTTTTAATCTTTTAAACGCTGTGTTTTAAACAATTGATCAGCTGATGAAAAGTCTATTTCAGTTTAATGCTTGTCTGAATTGTCTGGTGTAGATTCTCAGTCATCCAGGTCACAGTCATTCCGAAAAAGTTAAAAAACAATCCACTGGATTTTGTTTCCAAGTTTCAAATCAAAATAACAGAAATAGTGTTGATTTCCAGGTTTTATCCAGCAGCCCAACAAAGCCTGGTTTTTGTTAAGAAAACATGAAAATAGAAACAGACGAACGGGTCCACTCCTTTGGAATGGGGGTCGTTGGGTTTCTCTTATTAACCTGCAAGTGCAGGATAAATAATGGTTCCATAAATAGAGGACATGGGTTTCGACTGAATACGTATAGAGATGAATACCATTATAAACAGAATCTTACTAATAGATACTCGTACTCGTCGTCTCCCACTTTATCCGGGACCGGGTCGTGGGGGCAGCAGACTTAGCAGAGACTCCCAGACTTCCCTCTCCGCAAACACCTCCTCCAGCTCTGTTGGGGGAAGCCCTAGGCGCTCCCAGGCCAGCCGAGAGACATAGTCTCTCCAGCGTGTCCTGGGTCGTCCCCTGGGCCTCCTTCCGGTGGGAAGTGCCTGGAACACTTCCCGAGGGAGGCGTCCAGGGGGCATCCGAAGAAGATATCCGAGCCACCTCAACTGAATCCTCTCGAAGGAGAACCGGCTCTACACTGACCCTCTCCCCTCCTTGAACCGCCACCTTAACGTGGTGGAGGGGTTTCAGTGCCTGGGTGATCCCAGAGGCTATGTTGTCTAGGGCTAAATGCCCCTGGTAGGGTCTCCCAAGGCTAACAGGCTCTGGGTGACAGGACAGATGAAGAGCGGTTCAAAAACCCTTATGACGGGGACCACTTCAAGGCACGTGACGTCGCCCGGTAAGGGTTTGGCAGAGAATATGCTGGTGAAATTTGGTAGCACTGACTTTAAATTTGAATGAATAAAATCACCTGCAACAATAAACGGAGCTTCTGGGTGAATGGTCTGTTGTTTACTGATTGCTGCATGAAGTTCTTTCATAGCAGACTTAGCATCAGCGTCATGGGGAATGTAGGCTGCAGTGATAATGGTGGACGTGAACTCCCGTGGCAGATAGAACAGTCTACATTTAACAGAATCAGAAACTCCAGATTAGCTGAGCAATGTCTCCCAACAATAGCAGAGTTTTTGCACCAAGTTTCGTTAATGTAAATGCACAGTCCTCCACCTCTGGCCTTACCGGAGCCATCCGATGTTCTATCCGCCCGGAATATATGGCGTTCCGCTAGCTCAATAGCATTGTCTAGTATTCCACTGTTTAACCGTGTTTTCGTGAAGATTAGGACATTATAGTTCAAAAGTCTCTAGCAGTTTTGCAATGTTGAGTCGGATCTCCTTTATTTTTTTCAGCAGCGACCGCACATTGGCAAGGAAAATGCTAGGTAAAGAGAGTCGGTGTGGTGTTAGCTTTAGCTTAGCTCTTAGTCCACCGCGCTTCCCCAGCCTTTGTTTACGATCTCGGCGCCGCCTGGGAGCACTTTCGCCTGGCCGAGCGAGGTGCAAAGCCTCGGGTGTTCTGGCTATCTCAGGAAGGAGTCGAAGGTTGTCCACAAGACTGTCAGAAATTCGTAAAGCAATATCCAAAAGCTCATAACGGGTGTACGATGTAAGAGCACAACTGTTCTG
>NW_015151461.1:54723-60611 GCF_000732505.1 Cyprinodon variegatus | reverse complement strand
TTTTAGTCCTGTAATCCTGGCTCCCAGGAGGAGACCCGTTTAAAGTTCCTGTAATTATTCCTGGTACCATGTCTTGTCTCTGTTCCTCTCTACCACTGAGCCCACCTGTTTCTATCTGAGCGTGTCTTTCTGAGCTCGCTGATAGAACTCTGAACTCTTTGAGCTCTGAGGATTCATGAAACCCTGCACTGGAAAAATTATCTAGAAATAAGTCAAAATTTCATAAATTAAGTGTATCTACCTTTAATTTAAGAAGGTAAATGAGATACTTTGCCAATGGAATCAGTATTTTTACTCTTAAAATAAGATAAATAGATAATATGCACTTGAAATAAGCAAATGCAATTCTGCTTTCTTATTTTAAATCTATATTGTCTTGTTCTATTGGCAAAATGTCTCTTTTACCTCCTCAATCCAAGAACAAATCACTTATTTTAAGGAAAAATGACTTATACAGTTTGCGATTTTTTCCAGTGTGGATCTGTCTCTTCCTGCTCGGATCAGAACCCCTGGTCAAGATACGGACTCCTTGATCTTGGAACTGTCCAGTTCTGAACTGTTTCTCTGACCTGGATCTGTCTCCTGCCTGCTCACTGGTGTTGCTGAATTGGGGACACTCTGGACGGCTCAGTGATGGCAGTCCATCAGCTGGATCCTGCCTCAGCAGAGAGGATGGACTGAACTGTTAAACCAGGTAAGTAACTCACTGGGATAATCATCTCCTGTCAGATGATTGTGGTCACCTACTTGTGTTTATCCCTCCAGAGTATCAGTGATAGGGCGCTGCACCAACCCCCCTCCTGCAGCCGCTGCGGTCCTCTTATCCTCAGCAGCCTGCGTTTCTGTTCTGTTCTATCATTTCTGTCATTAAACATTTTGCAACCTCCCATTGTCTGACTCGCCTTGAATATTTAGTCAAAATGTCCGGTTTATGACACTAAAATGCCTTTCAGTGCATTATTTATAAAGGCCTAAAAACATTAATATATATTAAAAAAAGACAAGATACTTGATGCCAACAGCAATATATCATGCATTCCTAGAATAGACACTTCATTTCCCTCCATCCATCCAGGAAGATAAGAATGGATGGATGGATGGATGGATGGATGGATGGATGGATGGATGGATGATGGATGGATGGACGGACGGACGGACGGACGGATGGTTTCACTTTAAGCAACATCGTTAATTATCCTTATTCACAAGCAGCAAAATCAAATGTAAAATTTGTCTCACATATCATTTGCATCCAAAGTCAATGTATTGAACATTATAATTCTAAAATCATTTATTCACTGATTTTAATTTTTGTAGGTTCTTACATTTAAATTTTCAGTCTGTGTCCTGTGAGTCTGGTTGTCTCTGGGTTGAATTACAAAAGACAACAAGTCATGATGAATTTAATTATAGCATAGCATGTTTTTTTTTTTTTGTAAACTTGGGAATATATTTTATTGCGTGTTGCATCTCCCAGTTAATCTGTTTTACCTTTAAATCTGCAGCTATCCCTGCTTATGTCTCTTCTCTACTTAAAAACAATGTTTGAATCTGTCTGCTGTTATAATGATGCCAGAGAAAATAGTTTTCCGATATCTAGAAGCTCTGCAGCCTGATTCTGTCTGTTCAATCAGAAAAACTGACATATATTCAGTTTAACCTGTAACTGTGAGTCATGGTCCTCTGAGAAACCCACCTTTATATAACTAATAAAGAAGAACACAACATTTAAATTAATCCAAACACAGATAAGCAGGCGCTAAGTTAGCCATAAAAAGGCTCATCTGTTCTTTCAGAAATATAACGATTACAGGTGCCATTGTGTTCTATATATATAGAACACAATGGCAGGTTTCTTCCTGTTCAAAGGGAGTTTTTCCTCTCCACTGTCGCTACAAGCATGCTTAGTGTGAGGGATTGCTGAAGAGTCAATGAGTCGATGCAATCAGCTGGTTTTCCTTAGATAGAAAACTTTGAATCAATCTGACTGGATGATCTGGTTGAACTGGAAAGTGACCTGAGATGACATGATGTGAATTGGAGCTATAGAAATAAACTGAATAGAATTGAATTAAACAGCTTGTTAGTTTCATGCTAAATAAAAAGTTAAAATATTAGAGAATGATTGCTCGACATTTGTGTTTTGATTTAGGCCAATAGTGAACCTAACCTCCAGCAAAGCCTTATTCCAGGCTGGCTGTCATTTCATAAAAACTTTTATTGGACTTGGACCAATGTGGGATATTAGTGATCTATGATTCTTTTTTTCCACAATAGTAAAAAAAAAAAAAAAAAACATCAAAGAAAAAGGATGCAGCCCAGTCTAAGCACATTGGTATGAAAGGGTTTGCAGCTAACTAGCGGTGCAGCTAACCATGAGCTTCTCCAGCTGATGCTGAATTCCAGTGAGACGAGACCGCAGGAGGAAGTTCAGAAGCTCTGGCTGTTTCCGCTGCATTCCCGGGTCAGTGGCGGGCTGCGTCAAAGAAGCCGACATTCCTAACAACGCCGTCACTTAGTATACCTGTGGTTGATGAGTCAGACAGACCAGGATGAGCCCGGACTTGAGGTTCGGCGATGCTGTGGGTCTCGTCCTGTTGTTTGGCGGCGGGTGATGACATCTGTGGTATGTGTGACATCCGGGGGGGTGGGGGGTGTTGGAGAAGGAGTTCAGAGGGTATGTCTCCGTCTTTGACCATGTGTCAGGAATAGTAGGTGAGAATAAAGGCTTGTGCAAGTATTTGCATACTGTGGATTCCTGGTGTGCATGTTGCAAGTGGGAGCAGAGAGAACGCACCTGGTTGAGGGGTGAGTCAGAGACACAGGTAATCGCTCTGACATTTAATTCTAATGGAGTACTTGGAAGATAATGGTAGAAAAGCAGCATAAGCAGATATGCATGTAGACACACAGCCACGTCCAAACACACACGCAGCCCTCCCCAACACTTAGCACTGTAAAAAGCTCTGCTTAAAGACCCTGACTCATACACATTAAGGCAGAAATGCGGAGGTGGGAGAAGTGTATTGAAGCCCCAGACAAGATGACAGTCAAAAGGACACGTACATAGCCAAACAGTGCCAGCGCTAACAGAAGGTAGACGGCGGGCAAGAGGGAGGGAGGGATGGAGAGGGTAGAGAGGTGACTAATGCAGGGGATGCTGATTAGCTGCCTTGAAGACATGGCGAAAGTTAGAGAGAGACGGAAAGTGAGTTTTGGAGACGCTGAAAACTCTCCGAGTTTCTTTCTTTGCACAGGAAGAGAGGTGAATATTCAATTGCAAGTAATATCGAGGTTCAAGAGTGAGTGGGCAGTTTCCTGCGGCGAAGCGTTTCCAGTAGCTCTTTGATTGCTGCTTATTAGAAAAGCAGAAGAGTAAGATGCAGTAAATTAAAGAGGGTTTTTTTCCCCAGTTGCCAGTCTGTGAATGTGCATGTAGAATAAGATGAAACCATGCAGGCTGTGTGTGTGTGTGTGTGTGTGTGTGTGTGTGTGTGTGCTGATTAAGGTCACATCTGATGTCACTGTGTTTCCCCTCAGTGAAAGCATTGATGTTTCTTGTGGTTTCGACGTTGACTTACTGTGGTTTCCCTTTATTTCTCTCAAAGCTAAGAGTGTTTTTTGTGAGAAAGACTCACTGGTAGTAAACAAGAAAAAGTGTCTCATTTGGTCGTGTTCCTCGTGTCGTTCCTCGTGTCGCCGGTCACTAACGTTTGGACTCGGGATCAGCCTCCAATAAACGAGTTAAATTCATTTTTTCGAGTGTTTTTCTGTGCCCACACACTCCAAGTAACAAAGTAGAAAAGCGCTCGTTCATTTAACCTCTGTCAGAGTTTTGATGGATCTGACACAAAGTGAAAGAAATAACGCTGATGCGGTTTAGGGAAATTCTGCCTTTGATTTTCTAGCTTTTGTTCTGCCTCCCCGGCACCAACACCCCCAAACAACAGTCACTACCCGCTGATTGTCAGCTTATGCTCAGACTACAATGACTTTATGAGTGACTGTGATTGAGTCTTTGCAGAGCCTGTGTCGGGGAAACACGACGAGGGAAAAAAAAAATGCAGATTTGATAAAGAAATCAACAGCATGCTGCCAGTGCAGCACAAGAGCCCTTGAAAATTTCGCCTGTTGCTCCGGTAACCGCAAGGACGAATCCAGGTGAGCCTGACACAAAGAGAGAGTGCACACAAACTGATGATGGTTTCTACTTTTGGGTGCAGCTGTGGCGGGGATCATGGAGCGGTCCTGATCGCCTCGCAGCTTCTCAGCAGCTTTTCTTTCTCCGTTTTTCTTTTTGTTTGGTGACAAGGCTTCAGCTCGTCTAAAGTGCAGCGCTCCTGTAAAACTTTTGTACGGCGGCGCAGCATTAGCGGCCTCCGGTTTGCTTTATCCGATGCTCTTCCCCACCTCTGAACACCTCCCCATTAACTCAAACCCTTTTCACGCCATTCAGGCGCCGCTTTTCTTTTTTATTTCCACCACGCCTTCGCCTTTGTGCCGCTCTTGGTTATTAATCCAATGGAAGAAAAAAAATGTCATTTTTCAGACTTCATTTCTGTGTTTCTTTAATAAACAATGCTTCAATTTTACTTTTAGGTGAATATTTTTTTTTTGCCCGAGCTCTTGTTGGATGGTGGAGGTGAAACCCATTATAAGATGTGTCGGCAGAGAGAATGAGCGAGTGGGAGCAGGGGGGTGGCGCGCTGTGGAGTGGCTCTGCGCTGCGCCATGAGTGGGCTGTCATGCATTCTTTTAGCCTTATTCACTAAGCGTAGGCAGCTAATTCTTGTTTGCATTTACCAGGTTTACCTTAGGGGGAGATGTTTTATTATATGCCGTCTTTGAAATCGATGACTAATTGGGCTTTGCTTTTTCTTCTTGTCCATCCATCTCTCACAGCTCGCTTCTCTAGAAATCCCTGCCTTGCCTTTTCTGTGTCCTGGTGGACCCAGATCTGAGGGTGACCTTGTTTTGGGAAACGGCCTTGGAGAAAAACCAAAGCTGTAGTTTTCAGCAGATAGAATGTTTTTAGATGCATAAGTTGGTTCGTAAATGGGATCTGCTCCAAAAAAAAGCACAGCGGCTGTGATAGAGCAGAAAGCTTTTAATGTCATCAAGCATCCCTGCAGGAGGAAACGGATTCAGCTGTTAAGAGCAAGAAATAAAACGATGTTCGTCAGGAAAACAGGCTCCAACATGAACTGGAATACATGCATTACATGAATCCAAATGGACACTGATATCTATTTATATGACCACAATGTTGTGACTAATAACTGCAAAATATTCTCCAGATTTCCTCGGATCGCCAACATGAAAAACAAAATGTTTCTGACATTTTACGGGATTGGTCAGCACTAAACGGGGCGTCGTTACGAAGCAGGACTAAATGCATGTTTCTCCTGCTGTTCCAGGTGCTTTTCTCTGTGATGTTTCTCCGCCAGATTTTAACACACTGGAGAATTTCTTTTTTATACATTTATTTTTTTCTGTTTTCTGTTGCAAAAAGAACTGATCAAACTCGATCCGATTGGTGGAAAACCAACATGAAAAAAAGGTCCCAACCTAACATCCACGAGGATAAACACACGTCTGAAATAGTCTGTTTCACAAAAAAGCCACAAATAAAATGTTACTGAAGCAAAGGAGATAGAGCTGAAATGCTAATGTGAAATTAAAAGTTACCCGTCTAGCAGAACTGCGGCTAGTTCCCCCCCCATCTGGAGAAGCAGAATTCCATGCATTTGTTTCTGCTTTGGTCACCTTTAGCATTCAGGTCCCTTCTTTGTTTTCCTCCTTTCAGTGTGAGAGGAAGTGACAGGAAGTAGCTGTACGGCTACCACGCTGTGCTGTTTGCACACCCTGTCCTGCACACTGAGGGAGCC
>NW_015151461.1:52644-53771 GCF_000732505.1 Cyprinodon variegatus | reverse complement strand
TAAAATAAAAATCTCTAGCCTGGCCCTAAAAGTCGGTCATACATTTTCCCATAAACACTGAGCGGTTTTCTGCCCAGCAGAAGGAAACCCATCTGCATGATGCCCAGATTCAAAGTTTCAGATCTGCTCATTCCAGCTGAGGATCAGATGGACGAGGAGGAAAACCGCGATATGAGAAAAACTTTGATGGTCGTCAATGTGGCCTCATTTCCTCCATGAAAACCTTTGCAGCATCTCCAGGTGTTTCATTGAGCAATTCTTTGTAAGATGTTTAGAATTGAATTAATCGTTTTCTAACCTAAACCTGTTCTTCACAACGTTCCTCTGACCTGCTTACTGAGTCACTCGATCTTCAGCAGGCAGTTTGTTCTCTAAATGAAAACGACCAATAGCATAAAATCCAAATAAAATAGAGTATAATTTGTCATAACGTGCAGAAGTTCAGGGGCTACGAATGCGATGCAGGTTGGAATGGACCAAACAAAGAGCGCAGGACAGCGATGCAGACGTCGGCTGAGAAGAAAAGCACAGATTAAGATAAATGGAGTGTGAGTCTAACTGCGAGGGAAAAAAGACGGCTTGAAAAAAGGAAAAAAGAGCATTCTCTGTAAATGAGTCACTTCTAAGTGAAAGCTTTGTAATTTAAGCCACACATGGTGAAGGAGAGCTGAAGGGATAGATGGAAAGACAGAGCAGTAAAAACAGACAGAGGTAGACATTATCCATCACAAAAATCAGCGGCTTTTAGCCGAGCGCAGTAGGTGGGTTTCATTAGGTCGGTGGGCTGACTGTAGCAGCGGCAACAGCTATCAGTGCAGAACTACAGTAATTATACACCAACAGAAAGTAAAGTCTTTTTATCAGCTATACTTTCACACTATTCTCTCTGATGGGGAGTCAAAACCTCCAATAGAAAAGGTCTGTCTGACTCAACGCTGTGATGTGAACGACCGTAAGCTCACAATTATGCTACGTTCACACCTGGGAGAGTTTAGTCATGTAACCAGGCCATGCTGAAAATAAACCACAGAAGGTAATGCTTCTCACTGTCTCAGTTCACTATCAAGATCTCACCAGTTCACAAACAGGCTCTCACCAGTTCACTATCAAGATCTCACCAGTTCACA
>NW_015151461.1:48933-51164 GCF_000732505.1 Cyprinodon variegatus | reverse complement strand
TGCTTCTCACTGTCTCAGTTCACTATCAAGATCTCACCAGTTCACAAACAGGCTCTCACCAGTTCACTATCAAGATCTCACCAGTTCACAAACAGGCTCTCACCAGTTCACTATCAAGATCTCACCAGTCCACCATCAGACTCTCACCAGTTCACCATCAGGCTCTCACCAGTTCACCATCAGGTCCTCACCCGTTCACCATCAGGCCCTCACCAGTTCACCACCAGGCACCAACATGCTTCACTAGAAGTGTTCCGTTGTTGCTTCACTTAAATATTTAAATGTATTAAATACCTTTGGAATAAAGTGGTGGAGTTTGTTTTTAATGATCTTTACATTGATGACTTGCTTGATTGTTCATTCCATTCATCTGTGTAGCTCTGCTCACTTTCTCATCTCCGTTCATCTTACCTGCTCCAGTCTCTATTTAACCTGCCTTCTACCAGTAATCAGTGCCAGATTATTCAAGCCTTTGGTGAGAGTTCCCTAGCACACCTGATTATCTGATCCTGACCCGTTCTGCCTTTGGACCTCTGAGCCTGGCTGTTCCCGTTCTGATCTGTTTGCCTGACCTGTCTTCGGACTCCTGCTGGATTCTGGCTGTTGATCGAACCTGGATCTGCTTCCTGACACCCTCCAGGATTTCCCTTTGGTGCCTCTTTGGATCTCTGATCTTCTGGCCCAAACTCCTGCTAACCTTTTTCACACTGGCGCTGGTTTTATCCTTTGGATAGTCCAGCCTTCCTTCACCTGCTTGGATCTGATCTCCTTCCAGCTCTGCAGTCTTCAAGGCTTCAGCGTCTGGAACTCGCCGGGCAGCATTCACCGCATCGTGTTAGCAGCCGTCCAGGTTGCAATCCACCTCTTCCTCTGGGCACGGACCGAACTTTAAGACCAGGTTAGTGACTAACACGTCCGTAATCATCCTCTGTCAGATTAACCTGGTCACTAACTGTCCTTGCTGTTACTGCAGAGATTTTTGCTCCAGAAGCACATCTGACCTTAACGTTGACAAGCATCAAAAACGAAGCAGCAGAAGCTTCTTTACTGCTAAAATCTCATGCGGTGTGAACTGTTAATATTTATAATCCATTTAGTTCAGAGACTCTAAATCTGAGCTGCTGCACAAAGGGAACTGTATCCATCAGTAACGATTTAGTCATTGTTTCATTTCTTCTGTTCTGACACTCAGATGTTTAAGCAGAAACATCTCCTGGTTCTCCGTCCTTCCAGCACTCATACCTGAAGCAAGGACATCCAGAAAATTCCCTTCCAGCTTCTCCCAGTAGCTCTTTCCCTTTAATTGTGTCTCTTCATCCTCTTATTTCCCTTGATCATGAAAGAAACTCAACACTTATTAAGCATGAGGCACTTTTGTTTTTGTCGCTTTGGTTGCAACGATGCCAAGACTTGAGCATAAAAGGTCGGAGCAGCACCATGTGGCTGAACATGTCCGATCTGCTCCGTCCACATGGCCCACTGTACGTGAGTCATGCTGTATTCATCACGACCAGCTGGGAGCTGCTCCGGCCACCAGCTACTGTTTAATGTGCAGCGGTCTGGATGATGACAGAACCGAACCGCACGCGCTCACGTGCATTCCCAGTGCAGCTCCCCAGCTTTAGAGCTGGGCTGGTAAAAACGGGCCAACTGTGGTTCTTCGCTGTTCATTCTGAAAGAGCAAAAACAGTGACACATGCTGTGAGTCACCGCGGTGTGTCATCGGGGAGGACGGCGTCGATCGTGATGTTGTTCCCACAAGGACCCTGTTTTCTTTGGACCAGTGCAATAAAAGTTATGAAAAAGATAATTTCCTCTTTGATCCAATTCATTTTATTCAAACAGGACCAGCTTCTAATAATTGTTTCGCTTTGTGAAGACTGGCTGGTGGAATAACATTTCTAATTGATATAAATCTATGTAGTTCATTTAATTTGTGTCCTTATTTGGATCATTTAACCTGGCAGGTTCAATCCAAGTAAAAATATATAATCAAATTAACATTATTATTATTATTTTTTTTATCTAAACATTTAACTTTTTTTTATTTATTCACCGAGGGCAGCTCAAACAACCTGAAGAGGAAAAAATTCAGTTTCCTCAGTTAGGAAGCAGAAACATAAGAAAATTTATATTTTTAAAATATTTAAGGCTAGGCTTAAAACTTTCCTTTTTGATAAAGCTTCTAGTTAGAGTGGCTCAGGTTATCCTGAGCTATCTCTATAGTTCTG
>NW_015151461.1:46559-48529 GCF_000732505.1 Cyprinodon variegatus | reverse complement strand
GTGACCTGAGATGACATGATGTGAATTGGAGCTATAGAAATAAACTGAATAGAATTTATTTGAACCTGCCTGGATAAAACGGCTGTTTTTTTTCACCTGTTGGAGTGAAAGTGATGTGAATCCCCGAGATGTTTAGAAGTTAGGGGACCTCTTAGGGAAGGTTAAAAAAAGTCAAAGACCCCGTTAGAAAAGGAGACACGGCTAAACAGAGACTTTGGGGCAGGTCTGGCTTTCTGGAAAAATAAAAGTCTGTCCCGTTTTAGAAGGACCACTTTACCAGTTTCAGGTGAGGCTATGTAATCATGAATAACCAGGTGGAAGGTAGAACCTGCAGTTTTCTGTTCACCCTAAGACCTTCAAACTGACATGCAGGATGAATTCTGGTAGCAGAACTCCAACCAAGCCATAGATGCACCTTAAATCGATGCATTAAAACTCTTTTTTTAAATCTGTGTTGTTGATACTGCAGAGCAGAAACACAGACAGTACGAGAAATATGAAAATCTATAGATTGTTTTTGTGAAAAAGGTGAGATTCAGTGGCTCCTGCAGCATCATGACATCATCACAGCTGTTTCACTGTTTTAGGCTTCAGAGTGAAACCAAACTTTTCAATTTTTAATTAAAACTAAACATTTTTTTCCCACTTTAATGCTGTGAATTATCTTGTCGTATCCCAGTAACATAACCGAGGTTTGTGGCTGTTGGGATAGAGAATGTGTAAAAGCTGAAGGTGCTCTTTAATATATTAATAACTCTAAAACAACTTCAATTGATTGAATATAGATATTAGATTCTGAAGAGGAGAGCAGAAGTGAGCAGGAGATGAGGGAAATCTCTTCCAGGTATTCAGGTGGACCAAGTATTCCTGCAGAGTCTGTGAGTCTGCAGCTGTCCTGCATGACTGTGACTCACAGTCACTGTTACACAACTTTCAGCAGCTCCTTCCAGGTCTGTGACAGAGCAGAAGTGCGAGCTGCTGGCTGTGCTCCACCATGGGAGCCTGCCTGGCGCTGCGGCATCACTGTTGTCCCCAGAGCCGGCCTGCAGCTTTCATCTGCCTCCAGGGAAACTGTATCAAAGGGCACCCAGGTGATAAAGCAGAGCACAGCTCTCCCCACCCAGTCCTCTTGTCTTCCCCTTATCAGCATGGCCTACATCACGCAACGTTCAGGTCATGCACTGAGTGGGCAGGCCCGCTCCTTTAAAGCCTCGCCTGCTGCAGAGCGAGCAAAGGCTGCCATACTTCCATTCCTATTTATGGCATACATTCTGCTAAAATCAGCAAAACATTGAAACGCTTATTTAAAAAGTCAAATATGAACAGAGAAGCAGCCTTTGTGATAAATCTTCAACCTCCCCACAGCTACTGGATAGATTTGCATCCTTTCCAGGTGAATGTGTCGTCCGTATGGGCTGTTTGCTATATGGCACCGTGTGGCTGATAAGGATCCAGACATCAAATGTTTTCCCCCGACGTATCCTAGCAACCCATGTGCCAGAACAGCGGAGCGAGGATTTGAGGCCGTCTGAAAGTTCGACCGCCTGAAACGCTGACATCAAAGCGGACTTTCACAAGCCGTGTGACATCACTATGGGGTCCACCGGTCACACGCAGATGGTACTGACCGAAGCTACATGACCTCAGAGGGCTGGAAGTCAGAACAACAGAGCGCGCTCTGTGACACAGCGTGGCGTTGCTCCACGGGGGAACCGTCTCAGGAGTGGAAAATAAGACTTGATCTCACCTTTTATTCTCCGTCCTCAGCTCCTGCAGATCTTTCTAAACAGAAAAATACTGGCGAATATTTGCCCCTTCAACATTTTCAATTTGTTTTTAGAACCAGGATCATTTCAATCAATTATATAAATGCAAGAAAAATAGACCATAATTTCACACACAGTGATTTATTTATCTATGTTATTTCAATCTGAAAAACTCACACGGAAAGAAAAGACAATTAGGAGGAA
>NW_015151461.1:41866-43760 GCF_000732505.1 Cyprinodon variegatus | reverse complement strand
TCCCTCTAACGACCCCCCCTTTCAGAGACATAGACAGGTATGGGGCATTGCAGGCTAACAAAGAAGCCAAACGACCCCCATTCCAAAGGGGGGGACCCGTTCATCCGTTTCTATTTGCATGTTTTCTAAACTAAAACCAGGCTTTGTTGGGCTGCTGGATAAAACCTGGAACTAAACGCTATTTCTGACATTTTGGATTGAAAAATCTTCCTGGATGGAAGAGAAACGTCTTCAAACTTGGAAACAAAGTCCAGTGGATTGATTTTGAACTTTCTTTTTGGAATGACTATGACATATGAATCTGTAACAGCAAAAAAAGTTTAAGCATGGTAGAAAACAGGTAAACAGAGCCTCGCCTCCTAGTGGCGATCTACGGTATTACTGCTCTCTCGAGGGAAACAAGCAAACCAACATGGCGGCGCCCGTAACATTCAGGAAGTTTGCAGAGAGTCAGGCGAAGAAGGTAGCCTTTGGTGAATTTCATTGACAGAGTCGGCTTTAGGGAAGTGGATACGACAAATGATCGTCTGATCAGGGCTTCCAGACGCAGGAAACAATGACAGATGTTGAAGTTCATCGCACTGCTAAGCAGAATCATCACTTGAAATCGTGCGGCACGGTGGGGAAGCTAGGATTTTTTATGAATGTGTGAAATTTCCTGATTACAGAGGCTGACTGTAAGGAGATGATGCGGTCTGCTCATGTGCTCTTAACCGCGCCGAACCCTACTGATGGACTACTGCCATGTTAGCGCGGTTTGGTTAGGTCCGGCGCGGTCCGGTTCAGGTCTGTCTGCTGTTTATACTCAACAGTTACCATGGTTACCATGCTCAGACCAATCTCAGCATGGTTTCTAAAGGGTAGAGGAAATGGGGAATTAGTTCAACACACAGATGTTCTGCATGTGTTCAGGTTTAAAGCAAAGCACTGAAGTAATAAAGTAGACCAATTAAGGAGATAGACACCATGGCAACACACACACATCTTGCTATATGTAGCGCAACTAACCCTGATAATAACCCTCAACCTAACAGAGCATACTAACACTAAACTTAACCTGAACTCAGGGAAAACTATCAAAATCTTATCACTGTGATACAAACGGTCCCCACTTTGATAGTGAAATCTGAAAAACAATTCTCCCTCTGATGCCAAGGCAGGAGGACACCAGTGGCGCCTGGTGGAGGTTTCTTCAGGGGGCGCTATAACTTCAAAATAGACATAAATATACAAATAAATAATTCTATCAACCTGTCAAAGATCCGCACTTTCTAACAGCCGACTGTGACGTCAGCGCTGTGGAGGGAGGTGGTGAGCAAATAAAGCTGCTTTCAGCTCTGGGTGCAGGAGAGCTGCTCCCCAGGATGCTCCTATCTTTGCATTGAAGAGGAGCTTCTGGACATGGAGAACTATTAACCAGAGATTTATGGAAATACGTCACCAATCCAACAACGAACTAAACAGCTTTACTCCTCATTAAAGATTAAATATTTATCTTGCACGTCTAAAAAATATATGAGTATATTTCGCAATACTGTATCTTAATTTTATCATTTCATCTTTATTAGTTTGAATTTTTTTTTTTTTAGCTGGTCACTGGGTCAGTGGTTAGCACTTCTGCAGCAAGAAGGTTCCTGGTTTGATTCCCGGCCCGGGGTCTTTCTGCATGGAGTTTGCATGTTCTCCCTGAGCATGCGTGGGTTCTCTCCGGGTACTCCAACCTCCTCCCACAGTCCAAAAACAGGACTGGTAGGTTAATTGGCTTCTCTGAATCCTCCTTAGGTGTGAATGATTGTTTGTTCTGTTTTTCTCTGTGTTGGTGACTGGGGACCTGTCCATGGTGGACCCCGCCTCTCTGTCCATGGTGGACTCCGCCTCTCTGTCCATGGTGGAC
>NW_015151461.1:39541-41158 GCF_000732505.1 Cyprinodon variegatus | reverse complement strand
GTTTCTAACAAACACAAGCAGCGAGACAGCAACAGGAACCGATCTGCCATCAACTGATTTATAATTTCTGTGTATTCAGACTGTAGAGACTAACAATCCGATTTGTAAGTCAAGTATCGGGACGCCCACTCACTCATTTATCAACTTAGGAGCTACATCTGAGCTCCTGGCAGCTTCAGCTGCTCCTTGGTTCTGATCCCTCTCAGAATCAAATGACTTTTTGCATCTTTTCACATTGGATCCTGGACTTTTCTTCATTATTTCCACACTTTGGTGGAAGGTGCTGATGGCTTAGCTGGAGTAGGCCACTTCCTGAACAAACAGGCTCACTTTGTTATAATAAACTGCCATAGAAATATGCATCTTTAGGGCATTCAAATGTATGATTAATTCTTAAATATCAAGTTTTTTTTCTCATGAATGAGCGCTGATTGCTGTTTGTGTAGATTGTTTCGATCGTCTGTATTTTTTCTGTAAAACTCAGAAATAAAGGTCCCATTTTGAGTTTTCGAGGAAACTGAAACCCATGGATTTAAAAACTGAACCCAGTCTAATCCGGTTGGTTCACCCCATCCTCTGAGGGCTAATCCTAACATTGATGGATGAGAAACTGAAACCTAAGCCGTGGATTTGATATTGGAAATGAAATAAACATTGGGACCAACTTCCAGTTTGGATTTTTNAGCCAAATATTTACTTCACTTTGCAGAGATTCAACAGAGGTCATTCTCCTGGATGAATTATGAATGACTGATAACCATAAAAAGGACTAACTGCAGCATTTCAAAATAGAACGGCAGAGTTTTAACTTGGGATTTTTACCTCTAAAAACCCACAACCTTTCTCAGCAGGACCTTGAAAGCACAAATGTGTTGAAAGGCCTTTTCAGAGGCCCAAGGTCTCGCTGCTGAGGTTTTGTGCTGTGGAGAAAAGCAGCGCTGGGAGAAGGAACGCTTCAGCTTCCACCGCCAACAGAAGTCAGATATTTCAAAAAGAAAAGGGCCTTTTGCAACAAGGCTGCAATCATGTTGCTCTGAAAAGACCGACTGCCCTTTGGCCTCACATATCTGCTGCAAGCTAGCAAATGAAAAAGAAGGGAGGAGGGAGGGGACACCTTTCTTCTGCACCTTCCCTTCCTAACATGGAACCTGTAAATCTCTGTGATCCTTCCTCTTTCAGAGTCGTGTCGCCATCTATCTGTTTATCCATCAGTCTCCACATCCATCCATCCATCACAGGTATTTGAGTAGGAATTAGCTGCTAATACCGGAGCATTGTTTCCCACGCCGAACACGGAGGGGTTAACAGAGGAGCGTAGGAGTAGTTTCGATCCATCAGGTAGGTCAGGTTTCTCCTAACATGACTACATACCTGAAGCTGCATCTGCGTGTGTGCATGCATTTGCACGCCTGCAGAGAGACGCACGAAGGGGGGGTTCATTCAAAGAAATGGTGATATTCCCTGAAAGCCAATTGGTTTGCTGCGTGTTAAAGCAGGAGAGGAGAGAGCACGTCCCTGAAGGGGAAAGGAAAACCCAGCTCATATTTCTAACACTCAAACATCTGATTCTGCTCGAAAACTCAACTAAGTTTATCATCCAAGGGACTTCACTGGCAA
>NW_015151461.1:35578-38201 GCF_000732505.1 Cyprinodon variegatus | reverse complement strand
GAGATGACATGATGTGAATTGGAGCTATAGAAATAAACTGAATAGAATAGAAACTGAATTGTAAGATTGGCGGCCCTCTTCCAGGGGAGCACCAAGATGGCGTCCACTGTGGCTCTCTCTGTACACACTCCCCTTAAAAATCCACCTCTTCCTCTTATGTGCACCTTTTTGTTTGATCTACGTCTGAACACCGTTAATAACAAACACTTTAGTGAAACACCGTTCTCAGCGTTTCCATCCTGAATGGAGAAGAAAATGCAGCTCATTCGGCCTCCCTGGATGATTCTGACATTTTTAAATCCTTTTAGCTAAAGTTTAAATCCCAGAGATGATCCCAGGATCAAAATGATCTCACTTTACCAAAAGCTCAGTCAGGAGAAGATCTCGCTGCATTACATCCGGTAAGTCCAAAAACATGTTTGCTGCGTGGCTGTCAGCACCATGCTGGTTTTCCCTCACTTTAAACTCCACTGCGCCACCTTCACTTCTCTTTCTGCAGACGTTTCAAGCTCCACCCGTATCAGGCTGATGAGGGGTTGTTCAGCCAATTTCTTTTTCATTGCCAGGAGGCCGAGTAAAGACGAGGAGATTAGCCTCTCTGAACATTCAGCAGGTAAATATCCTCAAAGGACAGAAATATAATTAATTAACTGAAGGTTTGCTCATCTTATGCTCTTAAATCACAGAAGGAAAATCAGGGAGAATTAAACAATAAAAAAACATTTTAAACCTCTTTTCCATCAACATGTTTTCTAGTTGAGAAAGTAAAAAAAAAAAAAACATAAAAGCTTTTTTAATACCGTTTATATATGATCCAAGACAACAGGAGAGAATAAGGCTGAGGCAGCAGACAGATTATGATCAGTAAAGAACTACTTGGAGCAGCGGGTCTAGATTAAAGCTGATAACAGCAGGTTACTCCTCCCCGCCTGTAAGTGGCGCCCTTGCGCTCAGCCTCTCTCCTTCCATACTGTTTGGCAGCTGGTTTGCAAATCCAACAATGTTAGCTAACCTCCGCCTGAGGCCCGTTTCACCAAGCAGGTTTAACAAAGTCAGACTCTAATCCTCAACTATGAATTGATCGAGCCTAAAGTTGGAAACTCTGAGTTTTCAGCTTCATACAAGCATAACAAATATGAAAAGCCATCATCAGTGGAGTTGATAAGTCGCCATGACAACAGGCAACAAGAAGTGCCTATACCCACTGGAACTGGAGATTTAATGTAGAAATGGAAAAATAAAAGCAGAATGTGTTTAAAAGAAACAGCGACTGGACTGTAATAACAGATTTTCTAAATTACATTTTTGCAGCAGAAACTGGATTTTAGAAAATAAAAATCAGCTTGATTGAAAATGTATTTATGAAATCTGAAAAATATTTCTTCATAGTCAGCATACTGTAATATAAATGAAGACTAGAAACGGAAGGAATATCTAGAATGTTTATTCTAGATGTCTAGGAATATGGAGATCTGAAATTAACTTCTAGACATCTAGAATAAACATTCTAGATGTCTAGGAATATGGAGATCTGAAATTAATTTCTAGACATCTAGAATATTTATTCTAGATGTCTAGAAATATGGAGATCTGAAATTAATTCCTAGACATCTAGAATATTTATTCTAGATGTGAAGAATGTGATTTTGTTTGAAAAAGGAGCAGAAAGTCTCTCAGAAGAAGCTGAAAGCAAAGTTCATCTTTCTGACTTCTGCTGAAAATAGAAGATAAGGAAAATAGATGCGTCACTGGGAAGAATCAGAGGGAAACTGGGTTTTTTGTGATATTTTAAATTCTAATCTACACTTTTATGTTAAGCATTTATCTGCAACTGATTCATATTTTGTTTAAATGTTTAAATCCTGTGAGGAAATGTTCCAGACAGAAGGCTCTAAATGGCAGCCGGCGTGATGAAGCAGCCTTGCTCTGCCGCCGCCGCTTTGTGCAACATTAGTTCAGCTGCTTCCAGGCGTCTTTGTCTCACACCAACATACTGAAAACGGAGCGACCTGGAGATGCTCGCTCACATGCTGCAAAGAAGAATTTTCTTACCAAAGTCCGTCTGTCGTTATTTTATCCTTTTTGTTCCACTGAATCAAATAAACATGATTGGAAACATTTCAGCCACTGGTGAATAATTTATGGATAAATTCTGACATGGAAGGAAAACGAGGCAAACAAAGGAGGATGGTGGTTAATCCAGTTTCCTTTAAATGTATGAAAAGATTTCAAAATGTATTCAGCTTTTTATAAAGAAGACCTTCGTAAAGCCAGATGAACGCAGCAGGCGTCACTGCAAAGCAATTAAATCTAAATAAGGCAATTTTTCTTAAATTCAGCACATTTTGTCTTGAATTGAGCAGGTAAGTGAGACACTTTGTCAATGAAATAAGACAATTTATATTTAAAATAGGAAATGTAGTGCATAATATCTAATTATCTTATTTTAAGGCTAAACATACTGATTCCATCAGCAGATCATATTATTTACCTGCTCAAGTTAATGGTAAATACAATTTAAGAATCTTTTTACTCATCTTAAGTTTTTGCACAAAAAAGAGATACGATTTAAGGCAGCATTTTCAGCTTATATATTTAAACATATATATATATATATATATAT
>NW_015151461.1:19887-34271 GCF_000732505.1 Cyprinodon variegatus | reverse complement strand
GTCTTCTTCTTCAGAGAAGTGGACACATCCAAGAATGGAAGTGGAGCATCATAAGAGCCCCTCAGCTCGGGGGGCACCGTGTTTATTTACCCCCGGCGGTGGCGCTGAGTGGGGCTGCTGGGTCATGATACGCTCAGCACCCTCCCTCTGAAGCATGGCAGTGGGGGCAAATCAGTAGCTTGACCTTTGGCTCGGGGATGAAGGCTCCATCTCTCCCCGCTGCTGGGGTGCTGGTGCATTTTTGTGTCCTGAGCCTCATTGTGTCGCCGCTGAGCAGCCGGTTCTGCAGGATGCAGCTTTAAGCATGACAGGAATCTGTCCACATATTGTGGAAGTCATTCGACAGCTAGCATAGATCTGTGTCAGAGGAATGAGCCCCTGAGGGCCAAGATGACCCACAGCAGTTTGGTTTCCCTCTGGGAATAAAAAGATGGCTGATGATGTCTTCACTGTCCTCCTACTCAAATCAAAACGTCGCTCTGTAAATATCATTAACCTGGAAGAAGCAGAGCCTGGAGCTCACAGGGGTTCTGGATGAGCGCACCCAGGCGCCCAAACACACGCCTCGGTATGCGCCCTGCGGCTACATGCTAAACACACACATCTTCTGTAGAATAACAAGAGGTTGTCCGTTTACGTCCGTCAGGCCTTAAAGTCCTGTGGGAACCATGAGGATCTTGTCAAAGTAGACCACCCACTCCCAGCAGTGAAGTTCTAATAAATACCTGATCACCACTCTGCTTCACATTGACACACGCTTCAAGATGCTCATGCTAACGCTGCTTTTGTCTGGGGCCGCTCTTTTCTGGTACCTGGGAATAAAATCCAGTTTAATAAACTATCTAAGGCCTCGTTATTAAGAAGTCTCCTGAAAAGCAAGAAACTCTGCAGAAAAATAGTGGAAATGTTTAAAGTGACGGCGAGTAACTGGTGTTCTATTAGCAAGAAGGTTTGCTGTCATCAAATACATTCTGCTAAAGTTAACAGAGCTGTCAAACCTATTCATGTTTATTCCTCCAGTATAAATCCTGCTGTTTAAAAACACTTTTGTAGAAATTAGAGGATCAACTTCAGCTTTTTAGTCCAGTAAAAGTGTAAAAGTAGCATTTTTAAAACTACTTAAAGTATAAAAGTAAAAGTAATGCAGGAAAAACTGTTAAGGCCAGAAGCTTTACTGCTCTAATCTATTAAAGGAACATTTTTCTATAATTCTGGATGAAAACTTCCTTAGACTTTATTTTCTTAGTTTTATAACATTTAACTTTGCATCATCGTGAAAAACTATTTATTTTGGTTTGTGGTGAGCAACAAGTTGGGGCAGCACTAAGTCCAACCAAAAAGGAATTCAATTCATGTGGATGAAACTAATTATTTTGATGGTTTTTATTTTTAAGGCCAGAATGAAAATGAGCTTAAATGAAACAAAACTAACGCGTCTATTTTTAAAATGTAAGGAAATAAAAAAATGATGTAACAAATAATGACTCCAGTTAAGTCTAGTTGGTCATTTATGTCTGCAGGTTATTATAAAAACACCAAACAATTATCAGCATGATGGTCTGTTTATGGCGCAGTTTAAACGGTCAAAAAT
The DNA here is from genome assembly GCF_000732505.1 of Cyprinodon variegatus. Lineage (NCBI taxonomy): Eukaryota > Metazoa > Chordata > Actinopteri > Cyprinodontiformes > Cyprinodontidae > Cyprinodon > Cyprinodon variegatus. The sequence goes on along the minus strand of NW_015151461.1, from coordinate 32,680 downwards.
GTCTGGATTTAAAACATTTTGTGACCGTAGCTCCAGCAGGCGTTGTGGGGATCATAGATGCGGCTTTGAAGTCTAGTTTGTATCGTTTTAAGCGGCATATTGTGTGAAATTGTCAAGAGGAGCTGTTCTTTGGAGCGTCGCCATGGTAACCCAATCGTATGACATGTAGCCTGGTCTCAGACGCTCTGGACGGCTTTACCGTATTAACAGGAGAAGATGCGCAAGTGAAGTAAGACACTGTCATCGGACAAAATGCGGTAATTTCTAAATGTTTTAAGCACTTCCTGGTCTTTTGTAATTCAGTGCACCACTAGATGGCGGTAGATTTTACACAGTGGGGCTTTAAAGAAAGTTAGCTTGTTATTTAGACTTTAGACAGATTTTATTTGTCTTAAAGAGTAAAACAAAAAGAAATGTCGTTTGGAAGCAGCTCACTGGACAATTTCATCTTTTTCAAAGTGCAGCCTTGAAAAATAGTAAAAATTACTTCAAATTTACCGTTCTAACAATTTTTAAAAAATATATATAAATAATGATAAAATATAATAATAAAATATTACAGTATAATTGTTATAGAGTCCAATGGAGGAGTGGAAGCCTATTGGTTACGGCATAGAGCTTGGAATCCAGAAGTTCTGAGTTCACCCCCACAGAATATATTCTGGGTTCCTGAGCAAGCAACACACATAATGGTGAACCGGTGAACAGTTGTGCTGTTGCACTATGGCTGTAACACCCAGCGCCTTGGCCGTCCATCTGTTTTTTTCTTTTTTTTGTGTGTCCTATCTTGCCAGTATAGTTCTGGGAATTAATACCCCGACAGCTTTGCTATCACAAGCGACCATTATTGCTGTTGCCATAAGGTTCTGCTTGATACTTGATTAAACTTTATTGAACATTATTTAGGGAGTAAAATCGTACACAACAGACACAGAGGCCATCTTTCTAAACGAGGGACTGAAAGAGACGTCTACATGTCAGACGGTTGTTCCTGTCATCAACACACTTTTCAGAAAAGCAGTTTGAAAATCTGGGTTATTGGAAAAAGTGACAATAGGAAAACAATCGTTGCCATAAAGCGGTAAGACCAGCCCAGTTAGGAGAGGAAGGACCCAGTCAGATGAGAGCAACAGTGATCGTTTGTTCCTGAAGGAATATTTAGAGGAAAAATAACTGAGTACTGATCAATGAACACACCAGTCTGGTGTTAAAACATGTTTGTGGCCGTATCATGCTGCGGGGTTGCCCCGACTTTACAGAACAGACAAGCTGGTAGCTTTTGATGGGATAATAGAGTTAAAAACAAGTTATACACTGAATGAAAATGACCATTTCACCTGTCAGCAGGCAGTCAGAGTTACAATAGATCAAAGCATGTCAAAGTGTTTAAATGGCCTAGTCAAAGTCCAGCAAGACATCAAATTAAATTAGTAAAATATTAGTTAAAGCAAACTATGCAATCTGACTGAAGGGAAAATCACAGCAGAATCTGACCTACAGAAATCCTGCTGGTAGGTCCAACATTCCCATTAAAATGCTTTGAAGCTGGAAAATCTAAAAGAGGCGTGAATACTTTTGCAAGGAGCTGTTGAGTCTGTGGCTGAACGCTGAGCAATGTCCAGATTCCAGTTGGCAGGATGTGCAGATTGGCAGGCAGGCGTTCTCGTTCTGGCCCTCTTCTCAGCCGACAAACGGCAACATTTCCAGGAACTTTTAGTGAGGCATTTGTTTTATGAAGATAAATAAAAACTGGTTAACTAAAATTAGCTGGAATTAAAGAATTGTTTCTGTACTCCCAAGCGGAAACATGCAGAGGAAGTAAAACGTTAACCTCCAGCTGCTCCGACAGAAACACGGCATGAAATAATCCCAGCCTCCAGGATCCACGTCTTCACTTCTGATATCTGCCGCTAGCGTCTGGAGTTCAAACCCTCATCGCCGTGTTTTGGCCTAAGTTGCACGCATCAGTGAAAGTCGCCCACCCAAAAAAAATTTGAATAAATGAAAAGAAACAAAGAAAAAGAAAGAAAGCAGGTTTCTGGTGTCAGCAGATTGAGCGTCATGTCTGCTAGGAAGTGTGTTGGTGGTGGGCGTGAACGCAGGGAGGATCCATCACTCACCTTCTGGCTCCCCCTATGATGGGGATGAAGTCCCCATCATAGGGGGAGCCAGACGCTACGAATTATGAGTAACTTAACGTATTTCAACCATCAGATAACTGACCTGGAAGTAATGCTGGCATACAGCGGACTCGCCGTATGTCGATGTGTGCCAGTGTACGTCAGCGTACCCATAACTGATCCAACATATGCCAGCGTTTCTCCCAGATTTTCCGTACGTCATACACTGATCTAACTCATTAAGGTGTGACAGGAGCTTTAGGGGGTAGTGTGTGCGATTGCATGGTTGTGTGTCTCTGTGTTGCCCTGCGATAGACTGGATCTCACCTACAGACTGCCGGAGACCGGCCCCACCATGACCCTGACTCCACGGGAGAGAATGGATGGATGATTCAAGCGGCGACACTCACCTGACAGTACCTAAATCCACGCATTCCTTTCCCATCCTCTTCTGTGTGGCTGGGAAAAGGCGAGGCGAGTCGGTTCACATCCAGGATTGTTCTCCATGCGAGGCGCATTCCTCTGCATTCCACAGCGAGGTGAACACCGGGGTTCAGAACGAGCATGTCTGTGGATGTCTTCATTCAAAGACGCCGCCGCTGTTTCGGCTTCTCTCTACTCCCACCCTGCTGGGATTTCCATCAGGAGGAGAGTCGCTTCAGCTCCTGGGAGGCCAAACTTTTGGCGTTTTCTAAGATTCGACAGGCAGTTTTTATCTGGCCTGCCCTCAGGCCGCTTCATGGCGAGACAGCTAAAGGTTTATGGCGTACATCAGTCGCGCTGAGCTGATGGACCAAGACAAGACGTCTCCTGAGTGACCAACAGTGTGAACGGACATGGCCCCTGAAAAAAAATGAGGGAAACACAACCACAGGCACAGGGATTACACAGGCATTTAACAAGCTCTTTGTGAAGGTCAAAGTGTATAGAAGGCCCCCGAGGAAAAGGGTGGTGGTGGTGGGGGGGTCAGGGTGCTGAAGAGGGGAGAGCTGCAGAATGCAGAGACAAATACTGTAAATCTTTCCCACAAACATTTCACTTATCCTTCTCTAAAAGCAGTTAGAAAACGTTCCCAACATGTTTTATTAAACTCCTGGTTGTTTACAGTTTTTATTTCAGAGCTGAAGGACATTTTTATCTCCTGTTAGAAGCCGAAACTCGTTTCTGAAGAGGGATCAGGTAAAATGCCTCGCAGAGTAACATCTTTAATCCCTCAGAGAGAGCTTCAAAACGGCCGCCGATAAGATGAAGACGAGCCTCCATTTAACGCTCCTGAACTGTGTCAACGGCTGTCAAAGGGCAGCAGATCCCTCTCCAGGGACCGGGACCACCCAGGATCCACGCAGATAACTCATGTTAATGTCCGACAGCAGATTCATGCAGCCGGCAGCAGAAAAGGAGCGTATTCTGAGACCTTCTCCTGTACATCCTCCTGATTGGTTCTGGGCTGACAGCGTGCTCTGCGCCATGTCTCATTCGAAGGTCTGCTGGAATCTAAAATCGCCAGGATCTTTATCATCTGATGAGCTTCTTACAGCTGACTTCATATTCCCCAAGATGACAGTTCAGGATTAACATAGATCCTCCTGCTGGGTCAATCCAGGTCAAGCAGGGATTACTGGACCAACAGCTCCCCCTGGTGTCTATGTCTGATAATGCAGGGACTCTCCAGAAGGCAGCAGGCCGCTCACAGAGCACCAGAGGTGGAGGCCAAGCAGGAGCAAACAGAGCCAATAGGGCCATAGGTGACAGATTCAAGCAGAACATCAGAGGTGTGATTAACGTAAACAGCCCATAGATGGCAGCATTTTACTGACAGATGTGTTGTAATGAGGAGAGAGTGTGTCTTTGCTTTTTACTGCAAAGAATGGGCAACTTCATGTTCCTTCTGCAGGATTTCTTCCTGCTCTCAGACGAAGAGCGCCGCCTCATCTGGGCCTTTCTGCAGCTTTATTTTGCTCTGGCCTTTTGTGTTTGCGAGGTGCATTCCTGCGGCGGTTGTTTCTGAGAAAAGAAAACAGTGTTTAGAAGAAAAAGCTGCTCCCTGTCTGAGCCAGAGCTGCCACTGTGACATTTCTGCAGAAGTTCAGGTGTGTGGGTGCAATGCTAAGAAACAGCAGGTCAGATATTCTCCTCAGCAGCCATCAAGATGCACTCTCACACATTTCTGGACGACATCATCACCTTCACAGTTACAGTCGGCAGTGTGCATTTATTGCCTTTTGATCTTATATACATTTTATAGACTGTTTTTTTTTACCATATCTTGAAATTTGCAGGAAATTGTGGCAAACTAATCTGGTGTAAAGAAGAGTTTTAGTTTTGATCATTCTTCAGTTCACCCCTCCATCAGTCATGGATCTTTTTCTGACATTTGCTTGTTTGCATTCTTCTGCTCGGGTCACAGTGTGCAAAAAGGAAACGAAGGATCTTCCACTGCATGAACACGGTGATCAGTGGCGCCTCCAGAAAGGTTTCATGGGGGGGCAGATGTGGCCACTAAAAATCTTGGGGTGGCAACTGAACATAAAAGACAGAATTTCAGGGGTTGATTCTACTATAGTGGTAAACCTGCCTGTAGACATCAGAAAAACTTCAATAAAAACCTCCTCATATCTTTGTTTATTGTGTCATTTTTAATGTTACGTCACTGGCTGTGCAGAATGGGATGAAATGTTAAACTGGCCAGTGGGGCGGCCAGGGCATTACACAGGGTGGCTGTGGCCACCCCTGGCCATCCCCTGGTGGTGCCACTGACAGTGACTAATAATAACTGAGGACTTTTAGGTGCATGGGAGATACAAATACAAGAGGACTGTTCTCCAAAGAGATGAGGTTATAAGAGACCAAATTCTTTCTTCTCTCCTTGTGTCTCAGTTAAAGGGAAGGATTCATTCTCTCTCATAGAAAACGCTCCTTTAAATTAAATCTCTAAATCTCCTTTAAGGAGAATGCATCATGGAGAGGGAACGCCACTATATGAAAAACAAAAAAAATCCTTCTTTGACTATTTGAGCTGAAGTAACGAGTAAATTTCTCCACTGTGAGATCAATAAAGTCAATCAATCAATTAATCAATTATTTGGGTCTGAAACCAAAGATCAACATTTGGATGACAGCTCCATAAAACCAGGTCTCCAAAGGAACACATGAGGTGAAATATTTGTCATGGTTTTAAGTTTTATCTTTGAGTTTTCATTGGTTTTATTTACAGTTTTTTGTTTTATTCTAGTTATTTTTGATTGTATTTGAGTTCTTAGGTATTTCTTGTCTGCCCTCTGCTGCCCTCTTGTGTCAGTCTCCTTCTCCTAGCTCCCTTCTAGACTCCTCTGTTCACACCTGCTCCCAATCTGCCGGAAAGCCCCACTGTCTTTGTTTCCCATATATGCACCTCCTGCTCAGTCACTCTTGCTGGTTTGTCGTCTTTTCTTTGGCCCATTGTTGTGAGGATTGCTGGTTTTCAGTATTTTTGGTATGAAGCCTCATTAAACCGTTTGGACATTGCTTCAAAAATTCAGAAATTGCTTCAATGATCCCCAGAGTTCATGAAGCTCATTTGAACATGTCACCACCTACTGGTGGAGTGCAGAACTACAGAGTTAGAAATCAAATCTGGGATTTTTTATGGAATTGTTTTTTTTTCCCATTTAAGTTCCTTTGAAATTGTTAATGAATGCTGTGGATAATAAAATCAAAAGTTTTTTGTGCGTAAAATGTCTTAGAAGAGAATAATCATTTAAGGTTCACAGTTTCTCTGTCATTTTAATTAAATAAAGTCAAGCAGACAGTGAAAGTGTTTGTGCAAATTGGGCAATGATGACCGAAATAAAAGGTATTAGTCAGTTTTATTCAAACATAAACATAGTTTTTCCACAGTTTTTAGTTTGAATCATGTTGGAATATGTGTTTAAACTAATTTTTTTGGCTAAACCAACCAATCTAATCTATATTTCTATTAGGGCAAACCAATACAAATTTGTCACATTAGCCAAAATATTTTTTGCCTTTTATCACAACATTCAAAAGTCCAAGGTGGGTTTCAAACCAACAACCTCAGGAGGGGAAGTCCGTGTCTTACAGCTGACGACACTAACAAGGTCATGGCTCTGTGGAAAGTAATACTTCTTAAAACCAGTGTTAGCTGTGACCAGTGGCTTGCTCACGTCATGATGCTTTTAAGGGATCTGACCCACATGCAGAAAACCACTCAGAGAACCAAGGGAAAGTTTAACAGGTTTATTGATGAACAGGAGGAGGAATCTTGATCTCAGAGAGAGCTGAATGAACCGGAACTAGAAGTGGAAGGGAAGTTCACAGCGGCTAGTTCAATGGCCGTAGGAAACAGAATAGAGTTCTTGAGCATGGAGGAAAAAGGGACTCACGTAGGAGAGGATCTCAATCAAAGCCTTCAATCCAGAATGTGTGAGTTTTCCAGAGGAAGAGAAACCCGTTTGAGGGCGGACAGGTTGGCGGAGTCGGACCCTGAGGAGTATGAGAGCAGACTGCCACTTAGATTTCTGACGGTACTTGAATGGATCATGTGGAACATTTCCCCAGCTCAGTGTGAACACAAAATATCCTTCCTGGGGGAGAAGGCCAAAACTTCCAGTCTGCAGAAAGGCTTCCTGCCAAAAGGCAAAGACAAAAACATGGTTAGACTCAGAGAAACGAAGCTCAGGTTAGACTCAGCTAATCACGGCTTGGCTAGAGTACCCAAAACTGGCAAACAATCTGGCATCAGGTAGTGGCAGTCAACGGCTCAAATACTCCAGTGATGAACCAACAAGCCGCAGGTGTAATGGAGGGCCAATGAGGGCAGGGCGCCACCTGGTGGTGGAGGGAGAGACAAACACAAAACAACCCACACAAACTGGAATCCTTACAGCTCAGATTTTGATCATTACATTATTTGATCTAACCAACTACACTGGTTGTTTTTCCAACCAATCTATTTTAGCTCCTCCCCCAAATGAAAAAAGCCTCGATACGAGCCTTGCGGAAACGCCCCCCCTCCACTTATCGACACACGCCTCGAAGCCTCAGCTCATCTCATATCATCACTAATTTTAGATTTTGTGAATTAATGTTTATGGAATGTTGCTTCTGTTTCCCTTTTTGAAGGAAAGAAACCTTCTCAGCTTCAGCCTCTGCATCTGGATCCTCTTTAAACCTCCAAACAACCTGAAAATATTCAGCGCCAATCATTCCGCTGTTAGACAGAAAACTTTAGATGGATTTCATCTTTTCAGAATCGCGTTGTTTTAAACATCTCAGCCAACCAGAGAAGGAGCTGATGAACGCTTCTCTGAGCGGGACGGGTCAGAGGTCGGAGGTCAACCAGGGTGTGTCCATTAATGTAATAGGGCTCACTTCTTGGCCATATTGAAGGCGATACGAGGATAACAAGCATTAAACTATATTAAATCATTATTTATTTTCTTGCATCACAAAACTCTGGCCTTTCAAAAGGGTGTGAAGACTTTTGAAAGTGACAGTTTAAATAAGAAAGCCCCCCTCAGCATTATGTTTTCATCACCGTGCCGTAGTGTAGGGGTGGTGTTTCCATGGTCATAAGCAGTAATTATTTTTAAACTGCTTTCTTTCTGTTGTCTTTGTGTTTTTTAAAGATAAAGTGATGCGGTTTCAGAGGTTAAAGCTTCAACACAGGAAAAATTATCTTCTTTTTTTATTTTCAGAAACCATTAGATTAGCAAATACATTTTCATCAGCAGAATGTATAAACAATAGCTCACATCATAACAGGATGTGATTTTAAATGTCAAATATTGAAAATGTGTTTTTCTACCAACTTTATGATGAGATGTTCCTTTTCATGTGACAGAGAAGAAGAACAGGAGGTTCTGCAGCTTCGCTCAGCTGAAACACAGACTAGTTCTCAGCTCAGCGTCTCCCTCTGGGGGAACTGGAGATCTACTGACACCCAGAGGCGTTTCCACTTTATCCAACTCACATGATAAGAGAGGAAATAACAAGGAAAATCACTGCGACTGGAAACCATTATTATGAGGATGCACACTGGTAGCTCATTAAACCTTAAATAAAGCCAGATGTGGTTCAGCAAATATTTCATCACTGAACTTTTTCCTGCAGAGTGCCGCTCCCATCCCTCCATTTCTATTTATTTACCCAGGATCTACATGTAGCTGAGTGAATCCATATCAGAACCAGATCCACATCTTTTTCTCTTCAAGCAACAATCCTTTGCCCCCCCTCCCCCCGGACACTTGGTCTGCTCCATCTGCTCCCATCAAACATCTTCTGAAGGCCCCAGTCAGCATCTATGTCCATCATGACCCTCCTTGGTTTATATCTGAAACCCAAATCAAGAACCTGCAATAACTCCTCCTATCATCTTAAGAGAATCTTTCAACTCCATCCAAAGTTTCCACATCTGATACTGAAAAACTGTTTCAGTTCTGGCTTAATTCACTATTTGGTTTTTAATCTGTAATTGAGGGTGGATTACAGACTCTAGATTCTAACTTTTTTATTTTCTGCAGATAAAAGTCTCATCTCTACGGAAGCCTAGAGTGGTCATACTGGTAAAACTTTTATAGTTAGTACAAGATAAAGACTATCTCTAACTATCTCGTTATCACGGTTAAATCATTAACAGTAATTATCTTGTTATCAGGAGATAATGGAGATAACGAGCTGATGAAGTAATGAATGAGGCTGGCCAACAGCCCTGGATTCCCAGTCCATCCATGCCTGCGGGGCCCCTAGTGGTTCAGTCGTGGTACCGCGTGTGCGCAAATAATCAGTTTTTTAGTTTCCTTTTTCTTTTCCCTCATTGTCAGGTGGTGGATGATTGGATTGCATGGAATACAGTAGAAACTAATCTGACTGTTTTCTAATGAAAGTCTTAAATCTGGACTCATTTTGGGGGTTAATGCATCTTCTAGCTGTTCCAGGCGTAACACCGGCGCTGTTGAGAAACACCTGGAGGCAAAGGGCTGATTGCTGATGGAGCAGAAGTGGAAGCAAATCATCAAACCAACGTCGCCTCGTTACCTAAAAGTTAAACAGGATTATTTACAGGATTACACACAGGCTGCCATGACTTATAAATCCTCTCCAGCTGCTGTGGGATTGAAGGAAGGAATCAGTTTAACACTCATCAATCATCTCGTTATGAAAACGGCTTCCGTTATCTTTAGACCACGACCACTCTCAGCTTCCCTACATTTCAAATGACTACAGGAATTTCATTTCTAAAGTTTTACTGTGCACTACAAACAATACCCGGTCAGATTATCTATTTGAACATCTCCAATCAAATAATATAACTCATAAAAATCCGAACTGTGGATGTCTAAATGAGAGAAGTCCGTTTCCTTTTTCAAAGAAAAGGCACCAGAGAATTTGTCTTTCTTTGACCAAGAATCCCAGAGTCTGGAATTAAACGGAGGGAAAGAAGTCCGACTGATGGTACCTGTAGTGATACTCAGAGGATATTTCCCAGAATGCATAGAGTCTGTCAACATTTGGATTTGAAGCAATAGAAATCATTTTTTATTTTATTGTAACTGAAGGAAAACAGTAAAAATGTTTTGCTTGATTTGGTTTCCGACTCTGAGAAAAAGAACATTTTATGCAGTTTTTTTGCAAAGGGCCGGAATCTTTTGTTTTTTATCTGCAAAAACCTGAAACATATAAAAAGATTCTGAAACATAGTTTTAGTTCATGTATTAATTTTAAGCAATACCTCAGTGGGCTGTGATGTCAAACCCTTTAGTTCTGCCTCTGTAGGGTTGCTGGAAACCTTTCTACAGATTTATCAGGAAACCTGTTCTTTACTGCAACAGCCATTCAAAATAGCCGCTCCCAGTCAAATACCAGCAGAATGGCAGCCCACTTCCCTGCAACTCCCAACAGAATGCCCTCCAACTTCCAACCACTGCAGTGACCCCATCTTGCATATTTTTTCCTCTGACTCCACCCTTTCACTGAATTACAGGGTCTGACCAGGAGATGATGCTTCTCTTTAGATCTTAATGTCCACAAATCATGGAATGGTAGAGGGCCAGCCAAAGTCCAGCCAAGGACCAGCCAAGGATAAGCCAAGGATCAGCCTTGGACCAGCCAAGGGCCAGCCAAGGACCAGCCAAGGGCCAGCAAAGGACCAGCCAAGAACCACAGAATGATCGCCCAAGGGCCAGCCAATGATTAGCCAAGGGCAAACCAAGGGCCAGCCAAAGACCAATGATCAACCAAGGGCCAGCCAAGGATCAGCCATGGACCAACCAAGGGCCAGCCAATTATCAACCAATGGCCAGCCAAGGACCAACCAAGGGCCAGCCAATTATCAACCAATGACCAGCCAAGGACCAGCCAAGGATCAGCCAAGGACCAGTCAAGGACCAGCCAAGGACCAGCCAATGATTAAGAAAGGGCCAGCCAAGGACCAACCAAGGGCCAGCCAAGGACCAGCAAAAGACCAAGGATCCACCATAGACAAGACAATGATCAGGCAAGGACCAATGACCAGCCAAGGACCAGCCAAGGAAAGTTGGGAAATTTTGAATGCCTAATACTGTTCCTTTTTTACAGACATTATGTTTACTTCCAATGCTGCTGTAACAAAAACCTTATTGTGGTTGAACTGATGAAGAACCAGAACCTTTGCAGCGTGCAGAGGGTGCAGCTCAGCCTCAGAGGTAAACAGCTGCACTCCTTCCTGCTCTGTTTGAGTTCTAGCACATGCTTCTGACCTGCTGGCTCAAACAGAAAGGTTGCTTTAAACCCACCAGAAACCAGACCTGAGTCATGACCGTGGCTCTAAATGTTCACATTTAGCTGGGAAATAGTTTTGAAGACATGCAGCTTATGAGTTCATGTTTATTTCTCTGGTGTGAGTTTTGTTTACACACTACAGTATGATGCATTGAGAGGACGTGTGGGGAGCAGAACCTGAGAAAAGCAAACCATTCAAACCACATCTTGTAGAGGGTGAAAATATTTCTGGAAGATTTTCTTGGTAACAGTAACCACATCATTGGAAGGATGCATGCATTTATAGAAAAGGTTATATAAATACTCTGTTTATCTGTACTTTCTATGTTTTCATTAAACCAAAGCACACAGGTTTTTATGCACAAATGTTTTTTTGCATTAAATACCAAAAATCCTTCTTATATTAACTGTTGCAACATCCCAGATCCATTTCTGTCTCCTACAGCCAACAGCATCAGCACCCCGGCTATCCATCTCTAATCAATCAGCCAGGATCGTCTTCAAAGACCTGACCTCTAAACATGACAAACTTTCTCTGATGCACTTTTTTAGTTGAGAAAAATGTGATCAAGAATGAGTGAATTATTTTATGTAAATGTCGTGCACACGTTCCCAGCCCTCGTGGGTTTTCAAGACGCTACAAACACCAAGAGGAGGATGTCTTTAGATGTAACGGAGCAGGGTAGAACGTTTCCAGCCAACCAACATAGATCAGGATTACTGGATTGGATTTGATCAAATAAAGCACTTTTTGAGTTATTATACAGTTGGTAATGTAAGCTGTCATTGCATAGTCATTATGAAGTCAATTAAGTCTATAAATCATGTAATATAACATATATATATATATATATATATATATATATATATATATATATATATATATATATATATATATATATATATATATATATATATATATATATATATATATATATATATATATATTTATATGCACAATGCAGTTTATGAACTCTGGGGAAGATGTCACCACCATAGATTAAGGTCTGAAAAATAACCCCCCCACCCCGGCATTGCTTGAAAATAATAATATCATTAATTGACCTGAGAAGCTCTTCAGACTGTTTCCCAATGAGATAAGAGGCGTTTATTTACAGTGGAGGCAGAAAACTTTCATCCAACATCAGAAGACGTACCGCTGGTCTTTGTCTTTAGAAAACTTTAAATGCATCATTATCCATCCATGGTTTCTATGGGTGAACTATGTGGGGTACTGCTGGATGATGGTAGTCAGACGATAAATCAAAGTAATGTGTGTTGAAAAAGAAAAGCAGATTGCACTCAGTAACCCTAATCCAATATATGTATATATGCAGCACAACAACATATCAGTGTACTGCAGGATTTTTCTGGAGGAGTCAGCCATGTTTGATCAACTCTTGAAATGCATCTTCTGTGTTTAAAGTTCTGTAAAACCAAAAGTGTTTCTGAAAAAAGAAAATATCAGCAATTTCAGTTTTACAAGCATTAAAGCATGAAGGACGTTTTTGGGGAAAAAATTGGAGCATTTGTTACCAGCTTTAAGAGGAGGTGAAAAGTTGGCCGTTAACGGGCGGAGCTTTGCCATTACAGCAGGATTGGTTAATCTCTACGGGAGAAAATTATCCTGAAATGCATTTTACATCTTCTGCTCTGTTGGAAAATAAAAACTGTGCAAAAAAAGTAACGGGCCTTTCTCTGCTTAGGGTTTTACACTGTTAGCCACTGTTAGCTTTGACTACATGCATGAGCGGCTGGATGAGAACAGGAATGAAAGCCTGGTGGTGAAACGGAGATGGTATGAAGATGGATGCCAGATGAAACAAGGCACAGGTTAGTAAGAACCTCTTTGATGAGCAAGCATGGAGTGACAGTGGTGAGAAAAAAAACTCAACATGGTGGACTTCTGCTAGACC
>NW_015151461.1:18142-19371 GCF_000732505.1 Cyprinodon variegatus | reverse complement strand
GGTGAGGTCTTCTGTTCTCCTGTAAAGGGGTTGGGGCTGCGATGATTTTTTGGAATGACTATGACCTGAATGACTGAGAATCTTCACCAGCGTATTGAACTTCATGCCTAATCCTTCCCAGATACCTCTGCGAACTAAATCATGTGGTGCACATTTTGAAAATATGCACCACATGAAATTTAAATGGATAAATTTTTCTGGGCACTTTGATATTTTCCCTGTGAGATGTTGTTTCTGTTTGTTTCTTGGTCGGGTTTCAGCATGAAATCGTCGCCATCTGTGCCTTTGGTGGAGCAGAAAGTAGCAAACTCAGCCAGAGCTGGTCTCCGTCTCTCCTCCTTCACCATGCGCTCCTCTGATTTGAGCAACCGTCCTGGCGCTGAACAGCACAGGCAGCTTTGGAGCTGAAAAACGTTCACCCAGTCATGAGCACAAATCCCCAAAGAAGCACTTGGAGCTTGTTAACGACATATTACAGTATGACTAATAAAAGCCTGGACTTGCTGTTAAAAGCAGCAATTTAAGTCCCTTTTTTTTTAATCCTGAAAAGTCCGACTGAAGCAGCTCCTCATGGTCATCAGTGTAATGGTGTGAGAAAGTCTGCGTTAGATGGATAGAAGTCCTGCTGCTGTTGTCTCTGAGAAATGTCAACATTGGTTCAGTGCAGACTGTCTGCCTCGCTGCTCCTCAATGGGCCTGCTGTATCCGTATCAAAGACAGGACACAGCATTCAAAGCACGGGACACTTGAAAGCTTAGCTCAGCTCGGTTCTGGAAAATGCGTTTGCTATTGCAGAACACTGAGAGCTTTGTTCTGAATAATTCCACATCTAACACAGACATATTTCATTCATCTCATAATCACTGCCGAACCTGCTGCTATGATAGTTCAGATGTGCTGCATTGAGAAAGGAGACGCTTTAGTGATATTCTGCCGGCTGTGAATGTGCAGCGACTGACAGTAATTATTCCATCACAGGCTGTCCGCTCTGCATGTTCTCCCTCACAGGCATGAGGAGCAAAGGTTCCTAATCAATCATGTCCGAAGAGCTGGATCCCATCAAAAGGAGAAATATTGTTCCATACGTTTCCAGTTAGGATTACATTTCTGGACGATGCTAAACGGCTCACTTGCTCTGGTATTTATTAGACCTCCACTTCTCCATTTCCCTTTAATCCAGGGGCGGATTCAGGAAATTTGGGGCCCTAGGCAGAGACAGGCAGGGGGCC
>NW_015151461.1:15107-17636 GCF_000732505.1 Cyprinodon variegatus | reverse complement strand
GTTTGTTTTCAAATGGTTTGCTGCTGTCTGTTTGGACCTTTCTGAACAAATAAGGAATAGCTGTATTAACTATAACAGAGTTTTATGGGACCCCAGGAACTTGGGGCCCTAGGTAACTCCCTAGTATTGCTTAAAACGGGAATCTCCTGCCTACATCATATATATAATCACACCAAATGTTTTTATTCTGCTTTTCAGTTTTACTTGTTGCAAGGGAATTATAACTTGTAGACAAAACCCCCCATATGAGACCCTTTGCTCAGGAGCAGGACAGAATCACGCAGGTTTGACATGTTCCATAATTTAAGAGCGTCTTCAGCAAGCTGAAGGACAGGATGATGAGCATGAGATGGAGGAAAAGTCATGCCTCACTACATCGACTGAAAGTGGGTCTTGAATTGCTTCACATTTATTTCAAAATGCAAAATAAACATACTCCAATGTATGTAAAACTACTTCTTCAACAAAATCACACATGCGCGAGAAACTTCTAGAGGAGAAAATCGCTCTCCGAATGCACCAGCTCCTACCACAAATGCTCGGGATCATGCTGGGGTTCTCCCAGCGGAAAGGAAAGTGTGTTTTTTAGCAGGATAAACTTCTACTGTAAGCCTCCTCCTGATTGAGCCTTGCAGACACGATCAGCACAGGAAGTAGTGTCAGGAAGCCTTTGACTGACAGCTGGTCATCCATGAGTGTAAATGACGGCTGAAGGCGGGACAGTGGCGGAGGATTCTCCAACATTTGCGGTACGTGGAGTAAGAGGAAAGCGTCAGTCAAAGGCTTCCTGACACCACTTCCTGTGTGATCGTGTCTGCACGGCCCAATCAGGGGGAGGCTTATAGTAGAGGTTCATCTCCGCCCAACATTTTCCTCCGTGCAGGAAGAAAATCTGTCGGAGGGCAGAGACGCTTTGGAGAGCGTAGCCACACTTGAGCATGACTGCTGGATAGAAAATCGTGTGCGTGGTGAGATCCCCAGCGTCATCCCGAGCCGCGTGGGAGGAGCTGGCGCCCGATGAGAGCGATTTGCTCCTCTAGAAGCGGCAGTTTCTCGTGCATGTGTGATTTTGTTGTTGCGGTGGTAAACCATGTGCAGAAGTAGTTTGACATACATGCGAATATGTTCATTTTGCTCGTCGGTGTTTGGAAATAGCATTTTAGCGAAAGTTTTTATTTAAAACATCATTAATGTGCACAAATACAAGTACAGTACAATAAGTACAATGTCGGGTGTCAATCTAAGGGTTGACGGTTCAAGCTCTGGTGTCCCTGTGTCCTTGGGCAAGGCACAGTACACACAGCTTCTGTCAGTGAGCCCCAGGGCAACTGTGGCTACAATGCAGCGTATATGGGTGAATGACTGAATGTAGTGTAAAGCGATTTGAAGTCTCCTGACTTAACAAGATGCTACAGGCCATTTACCAAATAAATGTGAGGTAATAGTCTCGGTCTGGTTGTTTGGTCCAGACTGACTGGAACCAATGGGGGACTTTATGGAGGAAGTATGCACAGATAGAAGGCAGACTTTCAGAGAAACAGAGCATCAGACTTGTTGTGTAGCACCGTTTGGCTGTCGTCTTTGGCCAAACATCCAGTATTCACTGCTGAGGAAACATCCTGAACATGTGAGCAGGTTAGTTTAGGCCCGGCTTTATGTGCAGAGCAGCCTGGATCACAGTACCTCATTCTCAGACATCTGAGGTATTACACTCGCTGCTGTTAGTGGAAGCTGTCAGCCAAACAGGGGAACTGGCACCGAGATATGCTGCCGGGTGTAAATGAAGATGTTCAGAGTGCCTGGCCATGCTTAAAGACAGAGCAACTGTTTTCCATCCTTAGTGTGCTCCAAAATAAAGTGGACCACCATGCTTTCTGAGGCAGTGTGCCCTCAGACAGGATGTTACTACCTCCCACTGCTTCCTCAGATATCAAACCATGTTTTACTTTCCTCAAACTAACCATCATTGCAGAGGCCCAGAGCGCCACTTTAAGGTGATAAAATCTACTTTTAAAGGATGCAAAGCGTTTCAAACATGAATATAATGGCATGGTAATTTCATAATGTTCTATCCTAACGTTTTATGCCTTAAAACGCCTCTGTTCCTGAGGCATAGTGATGCATGTCTGTGCAGTGTCAGAGATAACACACCAGGCTCGGACTGGTAATCTGTGATAGCGGGCATTTGCCCGGTGGGTCGGTCCTAATCTCAGCGTGCGAGGGCCGGCCCTTCTTAAATCATAGCGGCCCCAACACTTCCTCTCCGGCCCAAGCTCCTACCTCTGACAGTAAATTACTCAAGGAGCTCAAGAAGTAAAACAATGTTAACTAACTAAATGATGCATGCAGTATCTATAGCCCTTCCTTCATGCTCATCCTTTTGACGGTTGGCATATGGTGTCATTTTCTATTTATTCAAACTGTAACATCCTTGCAACAAACTAAAATAGAATAAAACTACAATGCTTTCTTTAAACCAAACTACAATGTTCCTATTTGGCGAATTTATTTTAGGATATTTTGCAAAAA
>NW_015151461.1:10683-13195 GCF_000732505.1 Cyprinodon variegatus | reverse complement strand
TATTAGTTTTAGGTATAAATAATGACCCATTGGTCGTTCCTTGATGACCCAACCAAACTGGGTTGGACTACGTCTCTCCCTGCAGGGAGAGAACACAGGTTAGTGACAACATCTATCTAGCGGAGGATGATTATAAACGTGTAAGTCACTAACCTGGTCTTAAAGTGCAGTCTGAATCCAGAGGGTGAGGTTGGTTCGGCTGCCAATGTCACCGTGCATGGTCCCAGACGCTGATGTATCGGAGGTTGCAGGACAGGCAGGAGATCAGAACCAAGCAGACAGATATAGGCAGGATAATCCAGAGGGTGGAGCCAAAGCCGATATTAGTGACGTGGTCGATTGTCAGAGCCACGAGGTCAGAGATCCAGTGAGGTACCAAGTGAGAATTCAGAAAAGAGTCAAGTTAATGTTCCAAGTATGGCAGACAGAGATCCAGCAGGAGTCAGAAGACAGGTCAGATAGGAACAGGCAGGGTCAGAAGGCAAGAGGGAATACAGGTTAGGATCAGCTAGGATAAGTTTCACTAAAGGCTCAAAATAATCTGGCACTGATGACTGGTCTGAAGGCTTGTGACTAATACAGGTGGATCAGATGGGTAATGAGAACTGGGCAAAGCTAAGGTCTACAGGTGCAGTAAACATCCGAGAGCCTGCAGGTCTGGTTCATCCCAGTGGGTTACAGTAGCGCTTCAGTAGCTCTGCATGAACTGGATGTTGTTCTAAATCCTAACAGTGGAATGCACTATTCAAACATAGTAGACCTGCCAAACCTCTGCAGCAACTTCTTTTCACATGCCCATCAAAATGTCAGAGAGGCAATTTCCACAACTAGGATGATAAAAGTTCCAGATCATCCCTGATGTTTACATCAGCCTTTCTCCAGACTTTCTAAAGGACTTTCAAGGATTTCAGTTGAAATTTAGCAGCTTTTGACTCATCATCTATTCTTTCTACCTGACCACAGCATTATGTGTGAAAACACATGAGCAGCTATCAAAAATGGCCTTCCCAGTCAAACGCCAGCTGAATGGCGGCCCACGTCCCTGCAACTACCAGCAAAATCCCATTCCATGAACCCAACATATTTTATTACCCTGGCTCCACCCTTTCACTGAATTACAGGGATTGACCAGGAGATGGTGTTTCTCTTAACATCTTACTGTCAACAAATCATGACAGAAAGAATATTTCAGTACAAAGATTGATGTTTAAAAAGGAATTGTAGGGGGCCAGCCAAGTGCCAGCCAAGGATAAAGCCAAGGATCAGCCAATGATCAGCCAAAGACCAGCCAAGGACCAATGACCAGCCAAGGACCAGCCAAGGACCAATGACCAGCCAAGGATCAGCCAAAGATAAAGCCAAGGATGAGCCAATGATCAGCCAAAGACCAGCCAAGGACCAATGACCAGCCAGGGACCAGTCAAGGACCAGCCAAGGANGGACCAGCCAAGGATAAAGCCAAGGACCAGCCAATGGCCAGCCAAGGACCAATGACCAGCCAAGGACCAGCCAAGGATAAAGCCAAGGATCAGCCAATGATCATCCAAAGACCAGCCAAGGACCAATGACCAACCAAGGACCAGTCAAGGACCAGCCAAGGATAAAGCCAAGGACCAGCCAATGGCCAACCAAGGACCAATGACCAGCCAAGGACCAGTCAAGGATCAGCCAAGGATAAAGCCAAGGATGAGCCAATGATCAGCCAAAGACCAGCCAAGGACCAATGACCAGCCAAGGACCAGCCAAGGGCCAGCCAAGGATCAGCCAAGGACCAGCCAAGGATAAAGCCAAGGATCAGCCAATGATCATCCAAAGACCAGCCAAGGACCAGTCAAGGGCCAGCCAAGGACCAGCCAAGGGCCAGCCAAGGACCAGCCAAGGAAAATGGGGAAATTTTGAATGGCTACTACTGTACCTTGTACAAAGTATTTGAGTAAGAAGGAGTGTTTTGAAAAGAGTTTGTTTTTGTTTTTTCTTGTTAGCCCCGTGCAAAGGACCTGGAAATATGAAACGTGTTTAGGTCGCCCCAAAACCATAAGTATTTGTGAAAACTCATTTCGAGACTTCTAGAAGCAGAGTGCATGTCCCATATACTGGTTGTCACAAAAGCAAGTCCTGGACCTGCTGACCTTTGCAAAATGTTTCATCCCTCACTTGTAATTCACTTTCCTGTCTACATACTTTAAAATAATAATAAAAAGGCTACTAGAACCTAACGTTAGTCCCTAAAAAAAGTCTTAGCCCGTTTATTCAAAAAGTGTAGCCAGAAAAATTTTTGAAGTGTGGGTGGTGGGCGGTGCCAAGAAACCCTGAGAGGCGGGGCCCAGTGTAGAGGGCGTAAAAACATGGAAACAAGAAGTAGGAAAATAGGCCCCAGACTTCAAATGTTCTTCTATTCTAGGAATCCATCTGTTAGTCTTAATTTATTCAACTTGCATTACTCCAGATCTATCAGCTAGGGGGACATCTTGCGTTGTTGGCATAGAGAAGATATATTTCACATATGTATATG
>NW_015151461.1:4494-9613 GCF_000732505.1 Cyprinodon variegatus | reverse complement strand
ATTAGATCCTTGTCAAAAGGACAGGATATGTTTGTTTTTAACGCCTAATGTGTCTAACAGACCTGGTGATTTATTTTTTTACACTATGAGAAAAATCCCCGCACTAAATCAGGAAATAAAACAGCACGATTGGCTCTAAGGAGAGCGGAGAAAGAGAACACTCCAAGTTTACTGAACAAAACCTGCTGCTGACCAGGTTAGCTCTGGGGAGAATGTTCCTACGGCAACAGAAACAGAAGCTGAGGAAACTCGTTTCTCAATCTGTGTACTTGTGCGTTATCGTGTCCTCGTGAAACGTCATCACCCTCAGCCCTGGCACTGTTCCAATTCACTAGAATAGCAGACTGAGAACGGACAAAGTCCCCAGATGTTGTTCTGGCCCCTCCCTCTTTACCCAGCATGGATTAGAGCAGACCTGTCCGTCCTCCAGACTGACAGCTGTCCCAGCATGCACTGCAGCAGCAGCAGCTTCCAGGTTAGCGCTCACAGAGCTCAGAGTAATAAGTTTAAGGTTCTCTTTTCTGTTGCTGTTATTCCTATAAAAGTATGTTTTAAAATCATTTGAGGCGAGAATATTATACTTTAAGCGTCACTATATGGAACATTTACTGATTTAATGCGTAATAAAAAAAAAAATTCCCAAGTTGGGAGGACCGCGGCAACCAGCGAGGCTATGAGGACCACTGCAGACATGGCTAACGTTAGCCCGTCTGCAGCGGCCGGGGCTAATGTTAGCCCCTCTGCAGCGGCCGGGGCTAATGTTAGCCTGTCTGCAGCGGCTGGGGCTAATGTTAGCCCGTCTGCAGCGGCCGGGGCTAATGTTAGCCCCTCTGCAGCAGCCAGGGCTAATGTTAGCCCGTCTGTAGCGGCCGGGGCTAATGTTAGCCCCTCTGCAGCGGCCGGGGCTAACGTTAGCCCGTCTGTAGCGGCCGGGGCTAACGTTAGCCCGTCTGCAGTGGCCGAGGCTAACGTTAGCCCCTCTGCAGCAGTCAGGGCTAATGTTAGCCCGTCTGTAGCGGCCGGGGCTAATGTTAGCCCCTCTGCAGCGGCCGGGGTTAACGTTAGCCCGTCTGTAGCGGCCGGGGCTAACGTTAGCCCGTCTGCAGTAGCCCTCTCTCTGCATAGCTGTGTGTGAAGGACCGCTGGCTTTGATGGCAAGTTTTTTTTCATTTGGCAAAATGTTTATCTGATTTGTGTTAATCTGACAGTGTTCATTATTATTCCCCCAATAAATGAAAAAAGTAAGAATTTATTATTATCTATATTCTATTAATAACAAGAGGTAAAGGCAGCTCCAGACTAGCTTTGAATGTGGTGATGTCATCAGTACGCTTCTGTTCCAATCGATCCAGATTTACTCTGCCTGCTCCTGTTCTCCCCGAGTCCAGACTTTCCTGGGTTCTTCTCAAGAATGTACTTGGCAAAAACACGAGTCCATACTCGGGTTGAAGTGAATTTAGAGACGACCTCAGTTTCCCTGATTTCAGGTTTAAAAAGGTAGAGACTACAGTAAACCTGCTTTAAAACAGAACCCTGTACCTGTACCTGTACTGTACCTCTGTTTACTCTGAAGAACCGTGCAATATTAGTTTATAAACGCCCTCCAATTTTAAACTTCTCACCAACGTTCTCCCTGACCTGCCTGCTGTTTACGTTGGTTACAGATGATCAATAACAAAAGAAAACTCCCGCTCATTTACTATTCGCTGCATTGTTGCCTAGGCAACATTGGATTGTTGACCTGTTAGTTGAATTTAATTGACCTGACACGGTAGAGTCAACCAGACCTTTTTTTGGACTGGTGGAAAAGATCATGAGCAGATCAACCAACAAAAATACTTAATGAAGTATTTTTATATCAGCTGATTTTATTTTACTTAGTGACTAAAGAGGGGACTTCAGAAAGAATTTGTTTGCAATAGGCTGAGAAGGCTCAATACATAGACACATAGTAAAATGTGTTTTTTGCTTTGGCTCATTGTGTTAATGGATGAAATCTAATCCTAAATCAAAGCGAAAAACAACTGGTAAATAAATATAAAAAAATTTTAGCATTCTTATTTTTCTCCATTTAAACAAAAACATTAGGGCGAAAACCACTTCTAAGTAAACGAACAACAAAGAGCGTTTTGATGCATCAAAAAATAAATGCCAGATATTTTCCTTGAGAGAGCCCCTTGTCAAAGCGCCAATCTTTCCCTTCGAGCATTCCCAGGCTTTCAGTGCACTGGACCATTAGCATACCAGTAACACAACTTCATGTGGGATTGATTTAGGAGACAAAGTGTCTGTGTGCTGCTTTGATAAGCAAGACCGATCATGCAGCATTGGACCCTCAATATCAAGCAGAAATGGTTCCCTCCAGGAAAGTGTTTCATCCTGAACTTCCTGCTGTTTCTGCAACCTGAGATGTTCATTTCTCTCCGAATCTTTGACAAGAGATCATCCGACAAACAGATCCATACACTAGTTACTTTTCGTTGAAGCTTAGTTTGTCTCTTCCATGATATTAACTAGTCTTAAAATGGCATGCATGGATTTGCATACACAGTGTCATGGTGGGGTGGAGGTTTGTGGAGGACCCAAACGCAGAGACTGAAGCTGAAGTGATCTCTGGCAGATTTAATAACAAAAAGGTAGCTATGATATGAGATGAGCCGAGGCTTTGAGGTCTTTGTCGAGTAGTGAAGGGGGCGTTTCCCCAAAGCATATGTCCAGGTGTGATTCATTTAGGGGAGCGGCCAAAAGTGACGACGTCCAAAGCCTCTCTGCCATGATACCATGTGATCGCACCGGGAAATTATTCCGAAAGGGCAAGAAATTCAACAGGCATTTAAACAGCCTCACTAAGATGTGGTGGTTTGTAGGAGAGTTCCTGTCCTTTCACTCCTAAGGGTGATGGTTCAAAACACACCTTTGACTTTAAAAGTTGTGATTATACTTAAGTATTTTGGCTAATGTGACTAATTTATATTGGTTTGCCCTGTTAAAAATATAGATTGGGTAAAAACACTGCCAAATTAGATTGGTTGATTTAACCAAGAGATTGCTTGAACACTGACTACTAACTGTAGTTCTGCACTCCACCAGTAGGTGCTGACATGTACTCATGAAGCTTGATGAACTATGGGGATCGTTGAAGCAATTTGGCCAAACGGTTCAAAGCCTCATGAGGCTTCATCTCACCATCGCTACAAAAAGGGGTAACAGAAGCAAAAATCCACAAACATAAATCGTCAAAATCCAAAAATACTGAAAACCAGGAATTCTCACAACAAAGAGGCAAAGAAATGATGACAAACCAGCAAACAGTGACTGAGCAGGAGGTGCATATATGGGAGAGAGAAACAGAGACCAGGCTAATCAGCAGACTGGGAGCAGGCGTGGACAGAGGAGTCTAGAAGGGAGCTAGGAGAAGGAGACTGACACTAGAGGGCAACAGAGGGCAAACAAGAAATACCTAAGAACTCAAATATAACTAGTATAACACAAAATGGAAATAAAACTAATGAAAACTCAAAAATAAAACTTAAACAGAACCAAAGCCATGACATACATTGACATATAATCATTATATCTATATCTGGCCTGATAGATTCTGTCCTTTCTCAACTTATTCGTCTCTAAATGTTTTGTAGCTACTAACAGGTTTCCCGTATAGAGGTATTTAGCTCCATCCATCTTCTTATCAGCTTTCTTTCCACAGAAAAATATTTCCCACAGCATTATACTTCCACCACCACGTTATAAAAAGGGATTGATGCATATTTGGGCTACAGCAACTATCCTGACCACTAACAGGAGAAACGTAGAAGGAAATGTCATATAATCAACCTTCCCAGTTGACAGAAAACAACATTGACCCACAGCGATACGGTCAGACACCAAGTATATGGAAATAGGCTTATCAGAAAGCCACATGTAAGGCGTCCAAGAGGACGGGGTGTGACTGCAGCTGTGGACCAAGGCATGGCAGATGTTCTGCAATCAAACAAGAGAAAGAAACTGTGTCAGTAACAGACACCCAGAGATCAGTGGATGTAACATCTCACTGACTGTTTTAACTCACGGATGGGCAGCCAGTTTGGATCAGTTCAATGGGAGATACGACAGTAGGGTAGAAATCACAATAAGGAGCCACATTCATGGAATACAACTGCTCTTCATTCCTCCAGGCTGATTTGTCGTCACATATGTGTCAAAAACCCCAATAGAAGATGCAATGATTGATTCATGTTTTTAAAACTAAACATTGTTCATTATCAATATTACAGGAGGAGAATCCTTATCTGTAGTTAAGCGACAGGAACTGATCCAGGAACAAGCATTGATTAAGGCTAAGGCACAAATTAAGGCTAAGGTACTGATCCAGGCTAAGATACAGATCCAGGCTAAGGCACAGATCCAGGCTAAGGTACTGATCCAGGCTGAGGTACAGATCCAGGCTAAGGTACCTATCCAGGCTAAGGAACCGACCCAGGCTAAGGTACAGATCCAGGCTAAGGTACAGATCCAGGAACAAGCACTGATCAAGGCAAAGGCACTGATTAAGGCTAAGGTACAGGTCCAGGCTAAGGTGTAGATCCAGGCTAAGGCACAGATCCAGGCAAAGGTACTGATCCAGGCTAAGGTACAGATCCAGGCTAAGGTACCTATCCAGGCTTAGGAACCGATCCAGGCTAAGGTACAGATCCAGGCTAAGGTGCAGATCCAAGTTAAGGTACTGATCCAGGCTAAGTTACCTATCCAGGCTTAGGAAATGATCCAGGCTAAGGTACAGATCCAGGCTAAGGTACAGATCCAGGAACAAGCACTGATTAAGGCTAAGGTACAGATCCAGGCTAAGGTGCAGATCCAAGTTAAGGTACTGATCCAGGCTAAGGTACAAATCCAGCCTAAGGTACCAATCCAGGCTAAGGTACAGGTCCAGGCTAAGGTACAGATCCAGGCTAAGGTACTGATCCAGGCTAAGGAACAGGTCCATGTTAAGGTACTGATCCAGGCTAAGGTACAAATCCAGCCTAAGGTACCAATCCAGGCTAAGGTACTGATCCAGGCTAAGGTACAGGTCCAGGCTAAGGTACAGATCCAGCCTAAGGTACAGATCCAGGAACAAGCA
>NW_015151461.1:0-1245 GCF_000732505.1 Cyprinodon variegatus | reverse complement strand
CAGCCTGAAAAAGTAAATCCACCTTGAATCCTTTCTGGCTTGCTGCTCCGTTCTGTTTGCACAGGAGAGGTGGGCGGAGTCTCTGCCGTGTGGAGAGGCTGGGAGAAAAGCTCCACAGACACATTTGGAAAAACATAAACATCCATCTGACACGCAGCTGAAGCTGCTCAGTTCTTGTTCCTCTCCTTCATGCCGCACTAACTGGAACCATATGAGAACCATTAGGCTATCTGGGTGACATTAGAACCCAGAGCTTTTATCTCCTGATCAGACCTTCTCTCCAGGCCCCTCCAGCTGTCTGTTTTCTGGGCAGAAATATTTTCTCTCCATGTTTTCAATGCTCTCTTTGCTCAGCCTCCACTGAGTCCCACTAAGGAAATGGCTTTCTTCCACTCAGCACATAGCTGGGCGTCCTGTGGGTGGGTGCAACCTGTGAAGAGGTCCCGCTCTGAGGCCAGCGGGCGGGCCAGCTGTCTAACTGGGGCCAGGATGTTGGTGGAGGTGAGACTGGTATGTCCACCAGGCCGCTGGGTGGTGCAGAGGGTGGTGAGGATGTTGGTCTACACCTGAAGCCAGTGTTTCTGCAGAGGCCTCTGACCTGGCGATGGGAGGAAACGGTGAGGCGTGGCCCCGTCCACTGAGCCAGGGCTGCCTTCCACATGCAGCTGGCTGCCAGTAATCTGCACACTGCTCGTTTTTTATGGCACATGTGAGAACGATCAGCAGCAGCAGAGCTCTAAATCTCAGAGGCTTCCAGATGCACGTGACCTTTCAGACATGTGCGCCTCCACAAAACAAGACTTTGAAAAGCACATGTGTGACACAGATCCTCTGATAGGACTTTATAGAGAGCATAGATTTAAAATAGAGTCACAGAAGCTCAGAAAACTCCATAAAATACCAGATATGTTGGTTTAGAGTCATGAGAGAAACAGAAGGAAGGGGAACCAGCAACCAGCTGACATGCTTCCCTCCTCTTTCACCTCAGCTGAAGACCTTCCTGATGGAAACAGGAGGCGGGACTATGGAAGCCTGGGAGGGATTTCAGGCTGCTGGTTAGAGGAAGGCAGTGGTGACCTTTACACCGAATGTTACTGCAGACATTTTAAATAGAACATCATCAAAACCAGAGTTCCCAGTAACAGAGTCAGTTTTACTGGGAACCAAACCCTCATCCTGATGGAACGAAACACCTGATATGGATGGAAAATCCTGATGGAACGAAACACCTGATATGGATGGAAA
>NW_015151460.1:286847-289693 GCF_000732505.1 Cyprinodon variegatus | reverse complement strand
GTTTCTAAAGGTCACACTGAGCCTGGTTCTGGTTCTGCTGGAGGTTTCTTCCTGTTTTCACTCCACAGCTGCTGCATCCTCTGTGAAAGATTGCTGTAAAGTGAACCTAACATCTACTGTCTGTAAAGTCAGTGACTGGATGCAATCAGCTGGTTTTTCCTTAGATAGCAAACCTTTAATCTGGCTTGATGATCTAACTGAACTAGATCTATAAAGAGCCCTTGTGCTTCATACATAAACTGAACTGAATTAAGGGTCTTCAGGCTTCTGAGGATCCAAACATACATTTTTTAAGGACAGTAGATTAACTGGTCCAATTAATGAGACCATTTCAGAACTTACTAAATGGTTCTGGTTCTTGGTTCTGATGCAGTAAATCTAAAGCAGAACCAGAACCCACAGATCCACAGGCTGGTTCATCAGTCCGTCATGTCTGTAAAATATGGTGACCTTCTTCCTGGCAGCTCTCTGAATGCTCTGTGTTTCTCCTCTCCGTATCTAAACTGGCTAAACTGGGCTGTAACGGAGCTGTACTGGGATCCTTCTGAACGGCTCATTGAGCATCTCGGCACGTTTCCCCATAAAGCTGCAGGAACAACCAGACAGAGACTGGCTGGTTTCATCTTGCTCACTGATAAGGACCAGAACTGGCGAGGAGGGTTTAGAACTGAGACATTTATGGAGCCATGAACCGGTTCATGGAAATGAAACCAGTACAGAGCTGGATCTCTCTCATTCCACATTCGATGAGGAGGAGGTTTGCAGTAGCTTCAGGCTAGTCCTGGATTAACTCCAGGCTCCTGTGGTTCCCCTTTGGTCCAAAGAACAATGCATCATCAACACCAGGGGAGCTTCAAACACCTCCACCCCATGAAGGTGGATAGAACGGGTTCTATCCACCATCCAGTGCAGGTTCCCCTGATGAAGAGGAGCATAGATGCCTCAGTAATCAGATTTTCTATCCCCACTGCAAGGGGATTTAACTGGCGTGGGCTTGAGTATCCTGCAGTGCTTAGCCCTGAAGGTCTGGAAGCCTTTAAAACATTTATAGCAACATTTCAGGCAGATTAGCAGAATGTAAATTTAATCCGTGACCTGAGCTCCAACTTTGGATCTGTGCATTATTAACAGAAGATCATGGTGGTAGAGACGATCAGGAGAACTCAGACGGCAGAGTTTCCTGTAAAACATCAGAACATCTCAGCCCCAATAGGTCCAGTTTAGACCCCTCAGTGGTCCTGTGACCTCAGCCATGGGGTGGATGGGTCACCAACATGATGGTGAGATGTTCCAGAGGCTCCTGAGATCACGGTCTCTGGAGCCTCCATTTGATTGGTGGACAATTATTCGAGAGATCCGTGGAGATGGATGAAGATGGAGAACTGAAGCTGAGCTCATCTCTGCAGTTACATGGTTTACACTTCGCCCCCTGCTGGACAGAACCATGCCTCCAGCTGTGCTGGTTGCTGGGAGACCAAAGGAGTTTGCGAGCAACCAGTCAGACCGGCTGGTTTCAACTTCACTGATAAAGAAGAGGAAACGCCATTCATGGAGGAGAACTGTAGAACTGTTGGACCTCTGAGACATCAGGCTGGTTATTACATGAAAGTCTTAGATTTAGACACTTAGAGACACTTAATTCTGGGCACACACTGTGCAATATATTCAATCGTTACACGCAGCTACATCTCAATATAACCTTACGACGGACGACTGAATTTCAAACATCTTTAATTTTATATACACAGAGTGTATAAAAAGCAAAATTTCGTTTTGTACAGCTCTCATGACATTTCCATTTCTGAAAGTGCAGCTGTGATCAAATGTAAACATTATGGGAGAAAAAAAATCATGTTGGAAAAAACACCGCATTGATAAAGTCACACTGCCTCCCTAACTTACCAGCAATAGAAGGTTTGTTTGAGATCAGTTCCCTTCATTGAGGTCTAAAGTCGCCCCTAAACAACAACACCCTTGGTAAAGAGCCCTATTGTCTATTAGCTGGACTGACCCAGTCTGTCCTCAAATTTACCACTTAATTCTGACTCCAAATCTTGAGAAGATACAAATCCAACCTAAACAGATACTAACTTCTTCTTCTCTACAAATTTCAATTCAGTTTATTTCTATAGCGCCAATTCACATCATGTCATCTCAAGGCACTTTCCAGTTCACCAGATCCTCCAGTCAAATTGATTCATAGTTTTCTATCTAAGGAAAACCAGCTGATTGCATCGACTCACTGATTGGAAGGCAATCCCTCACACTAAAGGCTGATTTATACTCAGAAACCAAGTCGTCTGCGTGTGTCGCAATGAACACAAATGTGTCTCCGCCTCTTCCACAGACACTCTGCTGCACTTCTGCAAAACTGTAGGTGACCACAGACAGGAGGCCTCTGATTGGTCAAATCTACATCCGCTCTATCTGTATTTGCTGTTTGGTACCTTACCGGCTGGTTTTGTTTCTATGACCGCCATTGTGGAAAACAACTCGGGAAGATGGAGCAGCTAGAAGAGCGAGGTGTGCGATAACGCTGGGACCCTTTTTCCACCTGGATCCCTGCTCTTTCTCACCCTCATGTCCCTCCGTTGTTGCACAAACTTGCTCCAACTTCCTCACCGCCTCGGCTGGATCTAGACCCACAGCTAGTTCCTGATCGTCTCTCTTGCGTTGTGGCGTGGAATAGCATAGCGTAGACCACACTTCAATATCGGGCATAAATCTAAAATATCTGCGAAAAGCTCACTGCAGCACACTACTGCAGGAGGATAACCAGCCCTTAAGCATGCTTGTATCGACAGTGGAGAGGAAAAACTCCCTTTTAACAGGAAGAAACCTCCAGC
>NW_015151460.1:285864-286182 GCF_000732505.1 Cyprinodon variegatus | reverse complement strand
TATTTAAAGGCTTTAAAATGAAATTTCACTGAAATATAGCATCAGGTCTGGTTCCGGACCAGCAGATCGGACAACAGCTTCTGGTTTTCAACAAATGTTCATCCCAGTGAATAAACAAGAGAAAATGGGAAAACTGGAAGACTGAATGTTCAGCAGCTGGAGCTGATTCAGGATCATAGAAAACCAGCTGAGATGGGTGAGATAGGAGACAGGAAATTTAAAACCAAACCATCAGATAAAACCCAGAGTGGAGATGGAGCTCATCCGTTCCTCTATTCCCACCAAGCAGAACCTTCCCAGAATGAAGCATCCTCTAAA
>NW_015151460.1:281965-284483 GCF_000732505.1 Cyprinodon variegatus | reverse complement strand
GCCAGAACCAGGAGACAGGAACCCCCTCTGGTTCCAGGGCCAGAACCAGGAGACAGGAACCCCCTCTGGATCCAGGTCCAGAACCATGAGACAGGAACCCCCTCTGGATCCAGCTACCCTCCTCCATCCCAGCGGGACACATGAGCTCTTCAGGGGTGGAAATGTTCCCTGGAAGCTGCAGGCAGGAATCCTCCTCAGATGGTGTCTAAGTGATTCTGACAGACATGCAGACCTCCGTCAGGCTGCAGCCGACTGACCCACTTTCTGCGGGACACAACGAGCTGCTGGCTGTCTGCACGGAGACCATCCACCCACAGACACGCGCACGGCTTCATTCGACCCAAACAGCGCTTCCTTACCTGGACCGAGCCCAGCAGGAGGGTGAGGAGCAGCGGGGAGGGCATGCTGGCTGCCGGGCTGTGAGCGGCTCTCACCCCGGCCTGCAGCCTCTCGGTCTGCTGCGCATCCAAACAATGGCGCTGTTTCTGCCGCAGCGGCCCACGCTCCGCTGCGCTCTGTTCGCACTCACTCTGCGGCAGATCGGCTGCCGCGCACCTCTACCTGCGCAGCTTCACCCGGACCGGACCTGCTGGGAGAGAGGGGGAGCGGGCCGGGCTCCGGGATCCATCCCGCGGCCTGGAGACGAGCAGGAGGTCGGTGTTGGTCTGCGGGGATGAAGCTGCTGCTGCGCGGCGTCGCCCCGCCCTGCGCTCCGGAGGCTGCACAGACACGCAGGTCCTCCTCCTCCTCCTCCTCCTCCTCCTCTTCATCAGCAGTCAAACACTAACAATAAAACAGGGGCGCCCCCAGGAATTTGGGGCCCCATGAACGACATTCATATGGGCCCCCACCCACCATATGATAAATTTACACATTATTGTAAAATTTCTACTAAGAAAAATTATCAGAACATGAAAAAGTGAAATATACATTAACGTTAAAGTGCATAAACATGTGGATAAGAACTTGGTCAGTTTATCTACCCTTTGTTTCACTGTTTACTGCTGAAAAATAAGGGAGAACACAAATATTATTCATTTTACTGCTGGATTTTATTTTTATATCTGAAATATCTATTGGAATGTATCTTTTCTTCTTCTTTTGGGGCCCACCTCAATCAAGGGCCCTTAGAATCTTTCTAACTTTTCTCCCCTTTGTTCAAATTCAAATCATTGTTAATCAAACATTTGATTCGGAACCGCCTCTCTTTTAAACCCAAATCCAGCAGATCAGACCCTAAAATGTTTACTATTAATTATCTGAATTTATTGGTTTTAAAGTAAACTGAAGGGTTCATTAAAGATTAAGGACATAAACAGACATGTGTTGTTATTGTTTTGACCCATTTCTCCTAACAGAAAACTAACCAAACCTCTCAAGCCCCGCCCACTTTACTGAGTTCACTTTTGTGATCTCCATTCCAGAACCTGGAACTGTCCAAACAGGCGCGGTGTTGACGGTCGCTGTCCAGATGGTAACAGAGCTTTAGAGGAAAAGTCCGGTCTTATTCAGAATACAAACTTTTGAAATTACTTTAAATATGAAAATATTACAAACTGTTTAATGAATGTGTTTTTAATTAAGAGTAATTTTCATTTTAATGTGCTTCACTGGAGGCATCCAGTGCGCCAGTGCCATTTTTTGGCCCCGATACCTGGCTGTTCAGTATTGGCTGATACCATCTGTTTGAAATTGATGTGTGTGTGTTTATATGAAGATCTGCTTACTGCTTGGATGTAAAATAATTGGCATCATGGCTTTGGAGAGGGAGGATTTGCTATCAAACTTCTGGCCAGAGAAAAAACATGTAATATGGTGACAATAGTTGAATAAACCTTTGGCTCTCAAAATGATGTCAGTGCCCTATTTGTTGATTGCAGATGTGTCTAGTAGTTCCCATTGATTTTGCTTGTAAAGCGGGGAGAATGGCGCTAGGCTTACCGCACCGTGACGTCACTGCTGGAAGATGGCAGGAGTGAGGTGTTTTTGGGCAAAAATGGCCGCTCCCACACTCATTGATCGCAACGAAAAATATTGTTTTCAATTATATTGATTAGCACTAAATTCATTAAATCGCTGCAAACGTATTCGTTTTAGGTATAAATAATGATCCATTGATTA
Organism: Cyprinodon variegatus; assembly: GCF_000732505.1. Classification (NCBI taxonomy): domain Eukaryota; kingdom Metazoa; phylum Chordata; class Actinopteri; order Cyprinodontiformes; family Cyprinodontidae; genus Cyprinodon; species Cyprinodon variegatus. The sequence continues at coordinate 282,362 of NW_015151460.1, read as the reverse complement.
TTCCTTGCTGACCGGACTTTTCCTGCTGCTAGTTTGCTGCTTCAAGATTTCCACTTATTGTCCTTTATTCTGTGAACCAGTCTCTCCAGCAGCAAAGCATCCCTCAGCATGGGGGAGGCTGCATCATGCTGAGGGATCCCTCATGATTGTCCTCATTGACAATCCTCTTTTCTTCTTCTGGTTTTTTTATGTCGCTATATTTAGGGACTTTTCAGACCCTTCTAGCACTTTTATTTCAAAAAAGCTCCTAGCGCCAAATCTAGCGACTATTTTCTGCTACTGGAGACTTTGGCGACAGCGTATAAAAGCAGCGAATTCTGCTCTCCAGAGCGAGTAGATTGGTAACCCCGCCTCCTGCTCTCCTCTATCTTGTCTGCTGTCATGATTCATGCAGCTA
>NW_015151460.1:276540-281613 GCF_000732505.1 Cyprinodon variegatus | reverse complement strand
ATTTCCTAAATCCACCCCTGGTTCCAACTGTTAATCAGCTCAACTATCTGAAAAGCTGGAGGCATCTTGAAATGTGTGGCTGGAAATAAACCAGCTGCTCTTTCTCCTGAGGGATGCTGCAGGGACACATTTCACCAGCAGGGGTCAGAGTTGTTCCATTTAAACTGCAGTTTTTCCATCATTCAAACTGAGCACAATCACATTTTAAAACCAATAAATATTAAATTTATCATCACTGAATGGGGACCTTTCAACCTCCAGCCAACGGCTACGGAAGTTCAAGTAAAGCAAAAGCATACGGAAATAAAGTTTATTTTCCTCCCGAGACCAGAACAGGTGTTCTGTCAGATGAATATACCCATAGTCAATACCCATTTATCCCTTTAGTTTTTTTTACAAAAAAAATACATTTTAAACAACCTCTGCGAACGTGTATCCATAGGCGGTTCTAGGCAGTGGCCAACAGGGGCCAGAGCCCCCGGAGTACGGATGTACTTAAAACCTACAAAAAAAAAAAAAAAGTAATAATAAAATAAAAGTATTTTCTTGAAAAGGGATGTATTTTGCCTCAATTTGAGCAGGTAGGTATGACATTTCCTAATGTAATAAGATGATTTCAATTTAATAAAAAAAAAAATCCTTATTCTTATTTCATGTAGTTTACATGTAATCATCTTATTTTGAGGCGAAAATTCTATTTTCTTTGGAAATCATCTTTTTTATCCGCTCATTTTAACAAGTTTTTACATTTTATATTACTTTTTGCTTTGCCATACAAAATAAGACATGATAATATGCTTAGTATATCCATCTCCAAACCAGACTCTGATTAGATGGAAAATCTTTGCAGCATGTAGCTGCTGCTAATTGGTGAATTTAATGATTCTCCTTTACAATTTACTAAAAAAAATGCAATCACCTTTAAACTTCAGCCATATTAAGATACAAGCAGGTTTTCATCGTCATTATTTTTGTTCTGTGTCCCCATTAAAAACAGCTTCTCCGCCGGTAAATTTCATCTAGAAGGCCAAAAAAGGAGACTGGAAGAGTTTTGGCTGTAAATTCAAACAGGTGTAGCCTTCGGCGGCCCTCACCGCCCCACGTAACGACTCTGTATGCCAGTGAAATGCGACCGCAAATCAGATGTCTCACAGCTACAGATCTGATGATGTTACACTGAGAGGCAGGACACAGGAGCAAAGGGAGAGACAAAGATTCCAAACGCTCTGAACACAGATAGCTGCACCCAACTCTGTACATTTGGCTAAAGAAAATTAGCATAAATGGAAATAAGTGTAAATTATTGGAGGGGACATGTCAACACCAGTCCTTAAGAAAATCTTTCTGTGTGGGGATTCAGGACTTGCTGGGTTCTCAGGTTCTGAAGGGTCCAGCCAAACCTTGTGAGTCCACCTTAAATCCTGCGGGACAGGAACTGGTCCTTAAGAACCTCTTCCTCCTTTTCCACGTGTGGCGCTGCTGTTTTTAGACACAAAGGCCTCTCAGGCAGTTTTCTCTGAAGAAATCCAACCGGTTTTTCAGAACCTAATCTGGGTCGAATTCCAGGAACAACTGGGGAAAAAAAAATAATCAGAAAAGACGTGAGGAGGAATAAAAAGTCCCAATTGTTCAGAACGTGCATCCCTGCAGGAATTCTGGTTCTTATCAGGCCCACTCGGCTCTTTGGATCCAGAAATCTCTTCCCGCCTGGATTAATCCCAGCAGGAGCATCGCTGGGGAACTTCCAGATGTTACAGATCCTCTTTTAGAAATCATACTCTGAATAAAATGGACATTTCTAAATTCAATTTAAAACTGAAGACACAAAAAAAGCTTTTATTTTTCAGAACGTACATCTTTAATGAAGCATTATTGTCAAAAATGGACATTAAATGTTATTGACACATCATTTTTAGAGTAAAGAACAATAAAAAAACATTTATAAAAAAACTAAGCATCCTCAGAGGAGAACCCTGAAAAATATAAAACATTCCCAGAAGAAAACGCAAAATAAAGCAAAAAGCATCAATAAAGTATGGAAGTGTATTGCATTCACCAAAGAACATAAAATCAGACAGCTTATCTCATAAGTACGAGATCAGTATCTCGTCATTATGCGAGTTTATCTCCTAATTATAAAATTATGGAAAGGGGAGATTTTCAGGAATGATCCATGTTTCCTGAGCCATGATGATGAGCAGTTCTCAGCTGATCAGGAACCACATCATGCAGTTTTTACATTGCAACCGGTCTAATTAGGGAGTACCAATATGGCGGCTTCACTTCACCCCGTACGACTATCGGACTATCAGTAATCCAGTGAATAACTAGAGATCAGTAATCCTGTATCAGACAGACCGACCCGCTAGACCTACACCATCCCTCTTCATAGCGTAGATTAAAACTTTTAAATAAAATGTTATTTATTTTATTCCCTTGCCAAATTTACACTTATTTACTTAAATTACTAAGTTAGTCATTTGTTATAAGTATATAAGTGTATTTTTCTTATTTTTATTTACTGAAGTGAAAATAATTCTGAGAATTGATAATATTTATGGGTGAATTTATAAATCTGAGATGAGATAATCTGATCATTCTGTCTATCAGACTGAAGATCTCGTTAATAATACTTCCTTTCATTTACATCACTCAAACCGACAGCTCAGTTACACCGAGCCTATTCTGCTCCAATTGGATGTGGTTGCCATAGTAACCACAAAACAACGATCGGCTGTCTCATTTATATACACAATAACATTCATGCAGTGCTTTGATGGACTATTTATGGCTGGATGTGAGGAGCAGCCATGGACCCAAACTGAGGTCTAGATGGGGTATATAAAGGCATATTTAGGCATATTCGCCTCCATGGTTTATAAATCAGGATTTGTTCACCTCCGTGCTTTAAAAATCAGGATCTGTGCATCAGCATGGTTTATAAATCCACATTTGTGCATCAGCATGGTTTATAAATCAGGATTTGTGAGTCAGAATTTTTTATAAATCAGGATCTGTGCTTTTCCATTGTTTATAAATCAGGATTTGTGCTTTTCCATGGTTTATAAATCAGGATTTGTGCTTTTCCATGGTTTATAAATCAGGATTTGTGCTTTTCCATGGTTTATAAATCAGGATTTGTTCACCTCAGTGGTTTATCAGAATTTGTACATTAGCATGGTTTATAAATCCGGATTTGTTCACCTCAGTGGTTTATAAATCATGATTTGTTCACCTCTATGGTTTATATATCCGGATTTGTTCACCTCAGTGGTTTATAAATCAAGATCTGTGCATCAGCATGGTTTGTAAATCCGCATTTGTGCTTTTCCATGGTTTATAAATCAGGATTTGTTCACCTCTGTGGTTTATCAGAATTTGTACATCAGCATGGTTTATAAATCCAGATTTGTTAACCTATATGGTTTATAAATCAGGATTTGTTCACCTCCATGGTTTATAAATCAGGATTTGTTCACCTCCATGGTTTATAAATCAGGATTTGTTCACCTATACGGTTTATAAATCCAGATTTGTTAACCTCCATGGTTTATAAATCAGGATTTGTTCACCTATACGGTTTATAAATCAGGATTTGTTCACCTCTGTGGTTTATCATAATTTGTGCATCAGCATGGTTTATAAATCCAGATTTGTGCATCTCCATGACAGGATTTTTTTTGGCATATGTACACTTCTGCCATGGAGCATACTCATTTTTATAAATGAAACCCCAGAACCTTCCTTCCTGTACATAAAGTAATTTGACTTAAATTTAAATATCTAGTGAATTTATGGCAATCGTCATCAGTCCGATCATGGACCAACCCAGCTGGATTCTTAGTCATTTAACCCCAGACTGGAGTGTAGAAGCCTCATCTCATAACAGCATCCTCCAGGACAGACGGATGGATGTCAGCGGTCTCCAGACTCTGGAGCAGCCTCGCCAGCGTAGCCTTCTTCCCCTCGGACCGCCTCCACAGAACCAGGCCCGCCAGCGCCGCTGCCTGGCTGCTCAGGATGTGATCGGAGCGGCAGCGGTACAGAGCTTCGGCGGACACACCCAGGTCCAACAGAACTTCCTCCCACTCGGCGCCCAGTCTTGAGGCCAGCCGGGACAACTCCTGATCCGAAGGAACCTTCTGCAGGACTGAGTCAGGAAGCTGGCATCTGTCTCCGTGGCAACAGGAAGGAGCAGCAAAGTCATCTGTGGACATTTATTTTTTATTACACATTTTTCTGGAAATCAGCTTCTGTAATTTGTTGACTAAATATTGAATTTCAATACAATTTTAATGTCACCTAAATGCTTTTATTAATTCTGTCTTTAGAACTTTATCAGAACCTTTGACCAAACCTTAAGACATTAAAAAAATTATCTTTAATCAGACTTAGTGAACAAACTAAAAATGTTCATTCTTTAATTTTTGTTGAGATTATAGAAAATGATTTAATTGCATACATTTTTTACTAAAATGTAAAAATCTGATGTTCAGGTTCTACATGAGGAACCCAAACAGCATGAGTCCAAGTCCTGGCCCTGCCCAGGTCTGGGTCCAGTCTGACAGAGAACACATCATTTGAGGGACTGCTATGAAAAAAATGACCAAAGCAGCCAAAGGCCACATTAAAGCACGGTGGAGGATGTATAATGCTGAGGGGATGGAAACTAATGGGCCTAAAGGCTACATGCCGACTGTCAGCTGAGTGTCCATTGCTGATGGACGATGCTGAGAACACATGGGTCAGCTGGAAGAAATGCTGTAGAGAACTCTGGAGGGAACGCTGCAGCAGGGAAAGCTGCAGCAGGGAACGCTGGAGCAGGGGGTGCTGCTGAAAACTCTACAGGGAACTGCTGAGAGCTCTACATGGAACTCTGCAGCAGGGAACNAGCAGGGAACGCTGCAGCAGGGAACGCTGCAGCAGGGAACGCTGCAGCAGGGAACGCTGCAGCAGGGGGTGCTGCTGAAAACTCTACAGGGTACGCTGCAGCAGGGAACACTGCTGAAAACTACAGGGAACTGCTGAGAGCTCTACATGGAACTCTGCAGCAGGGAACGCTGCAGCAGGGAA
>NW_015151460.1:272166-273235 GCF_000732505.1 Cyprinodon variegatus | reverse complement strand
TCTGCAGCAGGGAACTCTGCAGCAGGGAACTCTGCAGCAGGGAACTCTGCAGCAGGGAAGGCTACATTTTAATGCATTTCTGAGTCACTGCTCATTTCTTACTGTAAACCAAATAAAACTTCACTTTTTTGATTGCATTTAATTTCTCTGCATCAGAGTTTTTTTCACATTCATCTTCTGCGATTTTAAAGGACACCTTCAATTAATGAAACATTGAACATTCCCCAGAGACTCTTAAAAGCTCCTTATTCTTTTATTTGTTTATTTACTTGTGCTTATTTTCAGTAGTGTTATTAGATATAATAAAACTGTGATGGGGATTATTGGCTAATAAAGGCTAATAACTGTGGTCTTTTGTGTTTATTTTATGCAGTGAACGATTTATCACTCAGATCAGATTCAGTCTTCTTTCAGTAACAGCCGAATGACCACAGACACATTTCTTTGGTTGGTGATTAATAAATTAGCTGATAGCCATCAGCTAAATTATTAAATTGGTGAAGGCAGCTGGATTTTAAACTGCTGGATTCAGGAGTCAAACCTTTATGTAACAAACTAAAAACACTGGTGAGTAAGCAAATTACGGTTATAATCATTCAACTAATAATCACTGATTGGTTTTACCCTTGACTTGAATGACCTCTTAGATATGAGTGGGCCAGCACTGATCTGGTTCTGCTTCAACAAAAACATCTTTAACTCTAATTTCCACAACACACGGAACCATTTCCTCTGCGTTTTAACAGAACATTCCTGCTTTTGTCCTGAAGGATGGAAACCAGGTGTTTTTCCCAATGCAGCCTGAGTCAGCCACCTCTGCTTCGGCTGATGCTAGCAACAAACAGAGGATGCTAAGTGAACACAAGGGGGCGCCAACTCCTCAACAAAGTCTTTAAAAAGGAAATCGAGCCCCTTCAGGACATTAGAGCCTCCCCTCGGGAATGCTGCCCTGGGCCACAGCCTGTATCTCTGCTTGTGTCTCCTTGAACCCCAGTCGGCCTCAGCAGATGGCCGCTCACACTGAGCCTGGTTCTGCTGGAGGTTTCTTCCTGTTAAAAGGGAGTTTTTC
>NW_015151460.1:267591-271053 GCF_000732505.1 Cyprinodon variegatus | reverse complement strand
AAAACACTTATCATTTATTGAACAGGATGGAATAATTTCATATTTAAAGTACTTTCAAATTTGTATTCTGAATATGAGCGGCCTTTTCCTTTAAAGCAGAGAAAACGTGTCTTTGTTTTGTTTTTCCTCAGATCTTCTTCTAACATTCCTGCTTTCATTCCTCAAACAAACCGGTTCCTTCTGCTCCGGAGCGCCTCTTTAGGAATCCCAGCCTTAGGGAAACATCTGGATCATCGGCTGGAGGAGACTGGTGGTTCTACCATCAGTTCGAAAAGCCCGGTGAGATGGAGCAACAGGACGAGGTTCCTAATGAAGCTTTTCCTGGGAGTTTCACTCTAATGTTTAGGAAACCCCAGGAAAAGTGGGTCAGCTTCAGCAAACAGGAGGGAGACTGGAAGGCAGAATTCCTGCTAACTTGGTGGGAGCTGGAGCCCAGTTTTCCTGGGAAGCAGCTGACTGGTTCTGATGGGATTCTGGAGATCCAGTTCAGATGTTTGATTTGGTTCCAATCTTCCTCTTCCTCCTGTTTTCCAGGAACCAGCAGCAGCAGCAGGATGTTCGGAGCGTGCTCCTCACATGATCCCAGTTAATCCTATTCACTCTCTGAACCTTTCAGTCCCGCTGAATGTTCTGTGTGAGGGAATCAGATCTGTGGTTCTGTTCCTGGATCTGGCAGCAGATGGATGTGACCCAGATCCCCCAGTTTGGGGAAACTAGAACAGATCTGATCCGTTTTATGGTAAAAATAAATAAAATGTTGATCAGGAGCTTTTTAATGAAACATGGAACTTTTTATTTCATTGATCATCCAGAACCAGAACCACTCCTTAATGATTAGCAGAAGCTCTCCAGCAGAAAACTTGGGATCATCTCCTAACTAATGGTTCCGCCAGCTGGGTTTACACGGGTCAGAACGTTTTCCAGGAACTCTGGGGTTTCCACAGAAGAAGATTTCCAGGAAAGCCTTTAACCCCCGACCCGCTGGACTCGGCTTACCGCTGCAGATTAGCTCCAGGTTTTCAGATCGGATCTTTAGAACCTTCAGGTGTGAGGCAGACAGGTCCCTACTTGAAGGAGTAACTACGGAACCGGGTCATTGTTTACCTCTGAACTTAGCATCACTTTAAGAATAGAAATCCATCATTAACCCCAAACCAGAACTTAGTGTCGTCAGAACTATTTTCCTCTGGTTCTGAGGGAGCAGAATTAATTAACAGGTTTCAAAAAAATGAAAAAAATTCTTTAAACTGTTTGAAATCATCTGGATTTGAAGCTACAACTTGGTTCTGATCCAATCACACTCCTTCAGGCTTCCTTAGAATCCCTTTTACCACATGTTGTCAAACAGAACCGACCTGGATTGGAGGCTCCTCCGGAGTTCTGGAGCGGCCCAGTCAAAGTCCGGACTTTAATCTGACAGAGAAACCTAAAGATTAAGAGTCCTTCCGACCTCCGACACTCAGAGCTCATCTCCGTCCCTCTTTAAGGAGGAACCGGATTCTGTTCCTTCATCTGACTCGTTTCAGGATCTTTGAGACGTTTGGAACCCTAAATCATGAACCCCGATTCTGCACATGCGAATGGACCGATCCGATCGGGGCTCGTCTCTGAGAACAAACCAGACCCATCTGTCTGAGGATACATTCTTATTCATGCGAGATTAATCTCAAATAGGAACCAAAAAATATGGAATAAATTCATTTTAGATTCTGACAAAAACTTAAAATTGATTTGAAATTATAATCAGACAAAAAAAGCCTAATTTTTTTTCAGTCATTTATTTTGAAAATTATTTATAAAGTTCTTTTTTATAAATCTGACTTCTTCCAAATCAAAGTGAAAAACCAATTTGTTTAGCGCTGCATTTGACTGTTAAAGTGTTAACTGAGGCATTATTAGATTAAGGTTGTGATTCAATTGTTCTATGTGTTTTATTACCTGCTTTTATATTTATTTGCTTTTATTTTCAATTGTTTAATTCATGTAAATTGTGCTATAAGAATAAAGTCTAAATCTTTATTACAAGTTTTCCTGATTTTGGTTTATTTATTGACTTTTTTTTTTTTTTTCTTGGGGTTTTTGTTGCTGTCGTTGTGGCAGTTTGTTCATCTTGTTAGTTTAGTATACAGTAAGAAGCTTTTATGCTTTTGTACAAAGCTTTTCCTGTATAGGTTGAAAAAGAAAGATATGTTTGAAAACATATCTAAATCTTTAGACCTCATTAAGTTTTACACATAAATATAAAAGGTTTAAAACCTAATTATAGCTTTTAAAATGTAGAGATTAATTTCATCCATTGATTACAAACATAAAGATTGGAAAATTATGATTAGGCCTCACAAATTAAGTATAGACATTTCAATCAGATTTAAGGTTTAAAAAAAGTCCAAAAAAAAAATTACTGTTTTCAATTCATTTTTTTATGTTTTATTGCTTTTTGAAAATAATACATATTTTTTGTACAAATGATCGACGTCCAAAATTCAAAGTATAACAAAATAACAATTAATAAAGATAAATAAATTAACTTTAATTTAACTTTTCTTAATTCTTGATTTAATCTTTATTTACAACAGACTATTACGGCCAGGCTAGAGATTTTTTTCTTCTATATAAAGTCGCAGCGAGAATTGTTAAAAAATTACGAGAATTAAGTGGTAAAATTACGAGAATAAGGTCGCAACGAGAATTCTTAAAAAATTATGAGAATAAAGTCGTAAAATTAATAGAATGGTGTCGTAAAATTATGAGAATAAAGTGATACCGAGAACTGTTATAAAATTACGCGAGTACAGTCATAGGATTATCTGAATAAAATCGTAAATTACGAGAATAAATTTGTAAAATTACGAGAATAAATTCGTAAAATTATGAAAATAAAGGTGTAAGATTACAAGACTAATGTTGTAAGATTACGAAAATAAACTCGTAAAATTAAGAGAATAAAGTCGTAAAATTACGAGAATGAAGTCTTAAAATTACGAGAATAAAGTCGCAAGATTACAAGAATAAAAGCGTAAAATTACGAGAATAAAGTCTTAAGATTACGAGGATAAAGTCGGAAAATTACGAGAATAAGGTCATAAAATTATCAGAATAAAGTCGTAAGATTACGAGAAGTTGTAAGATTACGAGTAAAAAGTCGCAAAATTACAAGAATAAAGTCGTAAGATTACGAGAATAAAGTCGTAAAATGACGAGAATTAAGTCTAAATAACGAGAATGGTGTCGTAAAATTATGAGAATAAAGTCATAAAATCACGAGAATAAATTTGTAAGATTCCGAGAATAAAGTCGAGATATTACGAGAATAATTTCGCAACGACAATTGTTCAAAAATTACAAAAATAAAGTCATTAGATTACAAGAATAAAGTCGTGAGATTACGAGAATAAAGTCGTAAGATTACGAGAATAAAGTCGTAAGATTACGAGAATAAAGTCGTAAGATTAAGAGTATAAA
>NW_015151460.1:254086-267581 GCF_000732505.1 Cyprinodon variegatus | reverse complement strand
CAACAAGAATCGTTATAAAATTACAAAAATAAAGTCGTTAGATTACAAGAATTAAGTCGTAAGATTACGAGAATAAAGTCGTAAGATTACGAGAATAAAGTCGTAAGATTAAGAGTATAAAGTCATAAAATTACGAGAATAAATTCGTAAGATTCCGAGAATAAAGTCGAGATATTACGAGAATAATTTCGCAACAAGAATCGTTATAAAATTACAAAAATAAAGTCGTTAGATTACAAGAATAAAGTCGTAAGATGCGAGAATAAAGTCGTAAGATTACGAGAATAAAGTCGTAAGATTAAGAGTATAAAGTCATAAAATTACAAGAATAAAGTCGTAAGATTATGAGAATAAAGTCGTAAAATCACGAGAATAAAGTCTTAAAATTAAGATGATGGTGTCGTAAAATTATGGGAATAAAGTAATAAGATTACGGAAATAAAGTCGTAACATTACGACAATAAAGTCGTAAAATTATGAGAATTAAGTAACATTACGACAATAAAGTCATAAAATTACGAGAATAAAGTCGTAAAATTACGAGAAGAAAGTCGTAACATTACGACAATAAAGTCGTAAAATTATGAGAATAAAGTCGTAAAATTACGAGAATAAAGTCGTATTCTAATTTTATGTAATAGAAGAAAAAAAATGTCTCTAGCCTGGCCCAATACTCTGTTGTATTTATTAAATTAAGTAATGGGACTTGAATCTGTTATTTAGATTTAAAACTGTCGCCTGGTGACCCCATTCTGGTGACCCGGTTCTGCGGCATGCTCTCAGCTCCGGGTGTGATCTCACCTGGTGACCCTCCACCGGAAGTGTTCCGCAGCTCCAGTTCCAGCTGCTCCCGGATCCAGCTGTAGTCCCGCAGAGCGTCCAAGAAGACGCTAAAGGCACGAGGTCCGCGGTTCGGCAGGAGGTCCAACAGCTTCAGGTTCTTCTGCTTGTCGGTCGGCTGACTCTCCACCTGCTGGACCTGGGCCTCTGTCAGAATCCCCTCCTGGAACAGAAACGGAAGGATGGTGTCGGTGACCAGCAGCTGGTCGGACAGCTTCACCCGGAACCTCCGGAGCACCGCTCTGTGCGCCGGGTCCATCAGAACCTTTGGGCCCGATTTAGCAACCAGAATCCTCTATTTGGGTTAGATCAGAACAAATAGCAGGACCCGGGAAATAAACCCACCCCACCCGGTCCGGTACCAGTACCAGTGCCGGAGTGGCAAGCGCTCCAGCTCCGCCCTGGATTTTGTGCTCGACTAGAAACAAGGAAGCGGAACCAATGTTTAGTAGTCTTTTCCAGAAATAAATAAGGAATGTTAAATCAGTTAAGTGAATGTAAAAAATAATAATAATAAAATTCAGGAAAAAAAAAAAATTATTTATTTTTTTGATGATAGATGTGAAGATTTTAACTAAAATCCTCATTAAAATATAAACGTCACCAAGCCCCAAATAGCAATCCTACTTTTTTTTTAAGTGTAATATACCAATAATTTAACAGAAGTCAAGAACAGCCATGTTGGAAGTTACTGGGGTTGTACAGATGTATTTAAGCCCGCATGTATAATCTTGATTCTGGTCAGATGAGAGGAAATCAATTCAAATATGTATTTGATTAAATTAGTTGAGTTGGTTACCATGGTTACAGATGCAGACTTGGAGTGCTATAATATCAGATCCAGAACCTTCAGACCGTGAAAACCAAGTGATGATCATTTATCCTGCAGGGATGAGAAGTCCAATCAGGCGGTCCAGTAAGATCAGCTGGAAATGAGTGCAGTTCTACTTTTTATTGTGCACTTAAGCTGTTTCTTCACTACAGGGAAAAGAAAACCATACAATTTCTCCTTCAGATTTTATTTTATTCAATGCATTAATTCCTGTTTTCCAGGCTGTGAAAGATTCCAGTAAAATGTGGGAGAGTGGATTAGATGTTTCAATATTTGCAGAGCAGATTATCCAGAAAAAATCCAAGGAATCAGATTAATTTCAGGGAGAAGCCTTACTTTGGCAGCTTCTCAAAGTGGTGGAGAGCTGATTCCAGGGTGTTTTGTCAAAGAATTATACCATTTTAAATGAGAGAACTCATCCAAACACTTAAAGAATTTACTTTTTATTCCTCTGAAGTAAAGAAACTTGTATTAAACATAGAATCTGAGTTTAAAAGCCAGAAAAACTCACCAATCAGCTCTCTGATCTGAACCATGGGAGGAGCTTATGATCATCATCACTGTAGCCAATCAGAAAAGACCAAACAAAACGTGTTTTTGATTGTTTGAACTTAGACATTTCTATTATTTTCTTTGACATTTTCTGAGTGAATGTTGGTCAGTCATTAAAGATTTAGAATAAATCTAAAGTATAACTGACCATGAGGCCATCAATTATTCATCTATTTAACAAATTTACTAGATAAAAATGTTTTAATTCCGTTTAGACCAGCTGGTTTTTACAAACCATCCAAATGTAGATCCTTCTTACTTAAAAAAAAACTCTTTGATATGAGAATGACTCTTGATTCTTTCCTCAGCTCTACGCATCACCCTATCTCTAAGGGAGAGCCCAGCCACCCTGCTAAAAAAGCTCATTTCAGTTGCTTGTATCCATGATGTTCTTTCAGTCATGATCCAGATATAATGACAATAGGTGAAGGTAGAAACGTAGACCAACCAGTAAATTGAAAGGGTTGTCTTTTCAGCCACCTCTCTCTTCATCGCAACAGACCTTTGTAGTGTTTGCATCAAAGCAAAAGACGCTCCGATCCGTCTATTTATCTCTACTCCATTCTCCCCTTAATCATAAGCAGGACCCCATGATATCTGAAATTCTTTACTTGAGAACCCTCCTCCAACCTAAAGGGAAAAAGCCACCTTTTCATGGTCATTTGGCAACATCTAGAAATCCTGTCCAAAAAGGTTCTGACTGGACCAGTAAGGGAGGCCAGCCCTGCTGGGGTCCACCATGCACTGGCAACAGGTACGACTTGATGTCGGCAATGAGGCCCAAACTCCTGCTTCCTCAGAACAGAGACCGGATGGCCCCTTGTCAAATACCCCATTTATACTACCCCTGAAAAACCGATCCATGCCGAGACTGGTCCGAGCTCGGATCAGTTAACCGGGCCGAGCTCGGTTCTGACGACCATTTACAGATCACGCTATCTCGGTTCCTCGACTCCTCGCCTCCTAGTGACGATCTGCGGTCTTACTGCCAGTATTGAAGGAGGAAATCAAGCAGCTGGTGGCGGTACTGCACCAAAAGTTGTTTGCCAACCGCCATAAAACACAAGAAGAAGAAGACGAAGAAGGACGGAATCAGGCAAATCAAAATGGCGGTGTTTATAAATTTATGGCCATTATTTAAAATGTTGCATGGAGAAGATTTCGATTGTTGTTTATAGTTGTTGTTGTTGTTCTTCTGTTTTGTGTTGGTTGGCAAGCAACTTCCGGAGGAGCATTCCCGCCAACTACTGGAATGGGATGTGCAGCCAGACGGAGATGACGCGTTCTGCTCATGCGCTCTTGTTATCAGAGAACCAAGCCGAGCCCACCTCTGGAACTGGTCTGCAGTTAGCTCGGTTTGGTTGTGTCTAGCTCGGTTCAGTTCAGTTTGCTTACCATTTACACCTAATAAGTTATCTCAGTAACTGAGCTCAGACCAGTCTCGGCACGGTTTTTCAAGGGTAGTGGAAAGGGGGTAATAGGCCACTAACTAGGCACTCCTAGAGCACCCCTACAGGGCACCATGAGGGACATAGTAAAATGGCTATGTGAATTCTCAGGTACTAGGGTCATAGCAACCACAAAACAGACTTAAATCGGAAAGCAACCGCAGTTTCTCCTGATGTTTTGATATATATCCAGGAGTCTATGTCAATGCCTTCTCCAGGTCCACAATGTGGAGATATTTTGTAATTTTCCATGAACTCTCAGCCTGCAGAGGGTGTAAAGCTGGTTGAACTGGTCCAGTGTCCCAGTGCTGGGACAAAAAAAAAACAAAACACACTCCTGAAGCCAAGGTTCAACAATCAGCCGGACTCTCCTCTCCAGCACCCTGGCGTAGGCCTTCCCTTGGAGGCTGAGGAGTGTGATGCCCCTAATAGTTACAACACAACTTCTCTTGTGAAGGAGGACCATCATGCCAGTCTCCTAGTCCATGGGCACTGTCCCGGATCTCCACCTGATGCTAGACAGGCATGTCAACAACAACAGCCCAACAACATCTACAAATGTAAGGTACTCATGGCAGATTTCATTCACCCCTCAAGCCTTGTCATTCAAAATTTCCCCACTTTCCTTGATGGGTCCTTGGCTGGTCCCCTACAACTCCTTCTTAAACATCTAAAATATTCTGTCATGATTTGTGGACATTAAGATCTAAAGAGAAGCATCATCTCCAGGACAGACCTTGTAATTCAGTGGAAGGATGGAGTCAGAGTAAAAGAAATATGCACTCCCATGAGAAGGCCAGTGGTTGGAAGTTGGAGGGGATTTGGCTTCCATTCGGCTGGCTTTTAACTGGGAAGGGCCACTTTGAATGGCTGCTGCTCTTTATTTCTTTGGGCATCTTGGTGACTTCAGCTTGAGTGATAAACAAGTCCAACTAAAAGCACCCTGTATCTGCTTCCACAAGGGAAGGAATGGCAATTGGGAGATCCACAGAATATTTTCTCCACCGTTAAACAATGTCCTCAGTATAGGTCAGCAGCTCGCCGCTCCAACTGTAATCGGTGTTAGTGAAGCACAGCTTGGCCCTCTGAAGGTCCTGCAGCGGAACACAGTTGATAGGACTCCCTCAGCTTGACTGCATCCCTTACTAGCAGTGTCCACCACCAGGTTTTGGGGTTGCCGCCACTGCAGGTCTTACTTCCACAGTGACAATAGAGGCAGAGATAGAGGTCCACTCAGGCTCTATGCAGCCAGCCTACCCGAGGATCTCAAAAAGGCTCCTCTGATAAATCCCGCATTTTTTGTTTTTGTCTTTTAAACATTTTCGGGTCTACAAAGATGTTTAACATTTCTTATATCAGAGATCTGATTGTTCCTTATGTTCCTAACAGAGCACTTCTCTCTCAATCTGCAGGTTTACTAGTGGTTCCTAGAATTTCTAAAAGTAGAATGGGAGGCAGATCTTTTAGTTATCAGGCTCCTCTCCTGTGGAACCAACTACCAGTTTTAGTCCGTGAGGCAGACACCCTGTCTACTTTTAAGGCTAGGCTTAAAACTTTCCTTTTTGATAAAGCTTATAGTTAGAGTGGCTCAGGTTATCCTGAGCTATCTCTATAGTTATGCTGCTATAGGCTTAGACTGCTGGAGGACATAGGGACCCCTTTTTCATCATTCTGCTTCATTCTATCTCTATTCTCCCACTCTGCAGAATCTGTTAGTTCAATCTCTAACGTTCTGCTCTCTTTGCATTTTCTCATAGTAGCTTCATCTGGTCTGTTCCTGTTTGGCTGTGACTCCATCCTGGAGAGAAATATCAACACCTTTGTTTATAGATGTTGGAAATCAGCCTGTTTTTCAGTGAAGTCCTGTTTCTCTGACTGTGACTAATTGGATGTGTCATCTTGATCCTTTGGCATGGGAGCTGGCTTGGAGCTCGTGTTTCCTGGATTCCTTTTACACTTTCCTTTTGCGTCTCTGCTTCTGTCTCCTTGAACCCCAGTCGGCCTCAGCAGATGGCCGCTCACACTGAGCCTGGTTCTGCTGGAAGTTTCTTCCTGTTAAAAGGGAGTTTTTCCTCTCCACTGTCACTACAAGCATGCTTAGTCTGAGGGATCGCCTTCGAGTCAATGAGGCGATGCAATCAACTAGTTTTCCTTGTATAGAAAACTTTGAATCAATTTGACTGGATGATTTGGGGAACTTGAGATGACGTGTATATAACTAAACTGAATTGAACATTTCTGACTATGACATGGATTTAAGTTTAAGATGAAGCTAATGGGATTTAGATTTCATACAAGGTCTTCTGTCTGCACAAACCCAACAGAAACAAACAGCCTCCATGGTGATGTTTTGCTTTAGAGTACTACAGGTTCAAAGTCTACAGAAGCCTGAAGAGGTCAAACTGACCTCATCATTCAATCCACTACTCTGACGTCTGTTGGCATCGACTCATCAGATGAATTCTGTTTACGTCAATGACAAAGAGTCATGGTCATCAGTCGGCCAATCAGAAAGCTTCATTCATGATCCAAAATGGTTTGAAAACAAAAACAAGAAGGTCTGAAAAACAAAACCCCTGGACTTTAAACACTCATCGTTGATGTTTACGGGGGACCTGGAAGGTGTTGATTTTGGCTGAAGGTTTTACCTCCAACATTCCGCGGGTCGGTTCCCTTCAAAACAGCAGTATACAGTTCCTGGGATCATCCAGGTAAAAATCAACCAGGCAAGATCATTTGTTAAATACTCAGAAACTTAAGTTTTTCTCCAAAATAAAACTCTGCTTTGGTTTTTAAAATAAATGAACCGAACAGAACCAGAAGAGAAGCGCCTTTTTTGAAGAAATCACCTGAACTTTAATCATGTTTTTTTATTACAGATCTGAATGGTAAAAGTCCAAATTAAGAATTTAACGGAGAAATTCTAAAACAAGCAACGATTCAGACCCGAATAAGGACATGTAGAGGAAAACCAAAAGGAAAACAGCTGATCGGTCTTTTAATCGAAGCGTTGAATAAAAATGATCCAAATCATTTTCAGAACTTCAACATCTCTACATCCTTTAGTTTTATTATGTTGTTCATCTTTTATCCTCATTCTGTACTTAAAGCTTAAACTATTTGAAATCAGAAGGACGAAAAACTTCAGGTTGGATGTTCAGGTTCGATCCAGACCCGTACTGAAGGACGCAGGATCAGGAATTGGCGGCCAATCAGCTTTCAGACGCTTATTTACATGACCTCTACAATAAAGTCCTGGACAGAAATCAATGGGATGTTTGGTTCTGCTGAGGCCCAGTTTTGGTTGGGTCAGGCTGGAGTTGGATCTGAAGTGGAGATGGTGACCAGAACTCCTGATGATTCTACAGCAGACAGCCAGCAGGTCGAGGATAGAGACCCCCACCGACTGTTTCTACCAGATCGTCTTTATTTTACCTGAGCCTGATTTGTTCAGAACAAGGACAATGAGTCCAAAAAGCTCACTGGTAGAAGATTAGACAATCTTGAATCAGAGGAACATTTTAAAGCACATAAATAAATATTTCTGCAGAGCTCCAGGCTAAGCTGGATCCGCTGGTCCAACATTTGACCCGTTGGGTTTCAGTTAAAGCTCCGGCAACTGATCCATCCATCAGTTCTCCTGATTAGAACCTTTGAGTCAATCTGGACCAAACCTTGCTCAGGAATTTCCAATCAGAGGAACGTTACCGTGGCAACGAGAGAGGAAATCCCCTCCCTTTCGTAAAAACCGGCGGATCTCCCCGATGTGCCGCCAAAGTGTTCAGAGACCTACACATTGTAGGCGTAGTCCGTCAGGTAGTCCTTCAGGCGGTTGGGAATGGGCAGGTCCTGGACTTGACGAGCGGTTCTGTTGATGGTGAGGCGACAGAGGTGCTGCAGCGACGGCGCCGTGGTGTAGACGGGTTTGGTGAGGAGCAGCTGCACGGTGCCGTTAGGACCCGCTGCCGCCGCCGCCGGGGCCACCTTACTGCTGGATCTGGACAGCTGGACGTAGTGCTCCACCAGGTGGACGACGTTGTCGAACTGCTTCAGCTTGGGCTTCACCAGAACCACCGAGTCCAGCTTGAACTTTCCGTGTCTGAATTCGATCCGCAGGTTGGTGGGACCCGCGGACGTCATGGCGGAGATGGTGAACAGGTAATCCCTCTGGGAGCTGTCCCGTAGCAGGAAGGTTCCCTCCGAGGAGTCCTGCAGGATCTCCTTGGCCTCGTTGGCCGTGAGGCTGCCCCAGTACCAGCCTGAAGGCAGAGAGACGGGAAGAAATCAGAACCTGCAGCAACTCCACAACATCTAACCCATGGAAAACACAGCTGTCACTAAGGAGCCATTGATTGGTTGACCTTGGTTCAGCTGGACCAAAGCTATCTGCAGGTTCCTGTAATCAATGAAACCTTTAGCTGCTCTCTGAAACTATCCCTCCTGTATTTTATCAGGCCGAGTTCTGGACTTTGACTACACCACTTGAAGCCGTTCTACAGTAGATCTGCTGCTTTGGTTGGGTTCATTGTTCTGTTGCTGACCCGGTTTGGAGCAAGGTTCAGCTCTTGGGCTGATGGACTCTATTTCCTGGTTGGTAATAGAGCAGTGATTCCCAACCGGGAAAACTCGTACCCCTAGTGGTCCGTGTGTGCATTGCAAAGGGTAGATGAAAATATTTTCTTTATTAGGTGGGGTTAAGCGATATTTTTCAATCGTTGCACGCAGCTACAGCTCACACTGTACGACGTTCACGATGTATGTGCGACCCAACGCTTTGATGCGATCTAACTGCTCACACTGTATGTCTAAAAACCACGTGGGACTCGGCTCCGCGGTGAGGTGACGCTACTCGGACTTGTCTATCAGGAAGCCAAATGAGTAGAGGAGGAATACGAAGCTCACTCGAGTGAAACGCGCTGCCTTGACAATTTGTGCAGTTTTGTGCTGAAATCCCTAAAAAGAAAAGGCAACGACGTATTTGGACAGAGACATGGCTGAGCAAATGTGGCTACTACAGTCTGTCAATTATACAGAAAGAACTCAATTTATCTCTCTCCCCCACCATGCTACTGTGTTTTTGCCTGAGAAGAAGAAGAATCCTTGTTTGCGCACTGAACGATTTGTCCAAGATGGTCGACTGAAAATCAAACATGTTTGATTTTCTCCCGACCTCATGATTACTGATCAGTAGGTGGTCATGAGAGCCTGATCTTGTTACCCCCTGTACACTACAGGACGCACCATCAGGCTAAAAGTTAGCCTGATTTGAAAATTCCCCCACGACTGGAAAGTCGGCCCGAAAAGGGCAAAAAAATAAAAATAAATCGCACATTGTAAGCCCGGCTTTAGGCAGTAAAATTAAATAGGGCTGGGATCTATTTTGCTTTCTAAGGACCAAATAGAAAAAATTAAACAACCAAAAAGTACGTTTTTCTTATATGTTTGAGTTCAGTTTCAGCTTTGAGCAGTGGCAGCTGGCCAATAGAGGGCGCTAGGGCACTGCCCCACCCACCCAATGACCCTGATTAAGACATAAAAATAAAGTATATATATATATTTTTATAATTTAAGTTTAATTTTAAATTAAAAGTATTTTGAAATATATTAATATATATTTTTTTAGATGTGCAAAGTAAATATTTAATCTTTAATGACTAGTAAAGCGTCATTTCATTTTTCGTCGGA
The DNA here is from genome assembly GCF_000732505.1 of Cyprinodon variegatus. Taxonomy (NCBI): domain Eukaryota; kingdom Metazoa; phylum Chordata; class Actinopteri; order Cyprinodontiformes; family Cyprinodontidae; genus Cyprinodon; species Cyprinodon variegatus. The sequence continues at coordinate 258,224 of NW_015151460.1, read as the reverse complement.
TTGGTGACGCATTTCCACCCTAAGGAGTAGGGTGGAAATGAGTCGGTAAATGAGATGGTTTGCCAATGGAATTAGTTTTTTTATTCTTAAAATAAGTTTATTAGATAATATGCACTCTAAGTAAGACAATGGAATTGTGATTTCTTATTTTAAATGCAAATTTTCTTGTATCATTGGCAAAATGTCTCTTTTACCTCCTCAATCCAAGAACAAGTGCACTTAATTTAAGAAAAAAAATGACTTATCTACATTTCCATTTTCCAGTGTTTGCCCATTGACTCTGGTTAAAAGTTGCACATGCGAGCCTTTGACACACATCCAAACCAAGCAGAGGAACAGCCTGGATGTAGAGAACAGTCTGGAATCAGCTGTTTTTCACACTGAGATATCTGAACACATGAAAGCAGCTCAGGTGTCTGGATGAAAATTAATAATTAAGTCAGTCTAATTTTTGCTCTGCATTTAGCTCTAATCAAGTTTAAATGTGCTTATAAGGGAGTTAATCAGGGGAGCTCCAGTTTTATAAATACAGGTTTAGATAGAAAACTTTGAACACATCTGACTATGACTAGGATTTTGCTGAATTGTCTCTGTAAAGTACCTTGAGATAACATGTGTTATGAAGTGGCGCTTTATAAATACACTGCTCAGTGGCAGCAAGACGGTTTGCGGGTCGATTCCCAGCCTTTCTGCATTGAGTTTGCATGTTCTCCCTGTGCATGTGTGGGTTCTCTCAAAGTACTCCGGCTTCCTCTCACAATCCAAAAACATGACTGTTAGGTTAATTGGCTTCTCTAAATCCTCCTTAGGTGTGAGTGTGTGCGTGAATGGGTTTTTTATCCTGTTTGTTGGTGTTGCCCTGCGATGGACTGGAAACGTGTCCAGGTTGGACCCCGCCTCTCGCCCATAGACAGCTGGAGATAGGCACCAGCTTATCCACTTGGGATAAGCATGATGGAAAATGGATGGATGGATGAATTCAGGCTCGGACTGCTAATCTGTGATAGCGGCCATTTGCCAGGTGGGCTGGTCCTAATTTCAGCGTGCGAGGGCCAGTTCCTCTTAAATCATACCAACACATACTCTCTGGCTAACTACCTAAATGATGCATGCAGTATATATAGCCCTTACTTGTGACGGTTGGCATATGGTGTCATTTTCTATTTCTTCAAACTGTAAAATCCTTGCAACTAACGAAATTATAATAAAACTAAAATGCTTTCTTTAAACTAAACTACAATGTTCCTCTTATATTTGGCAAGTTTATGTTCTAATATTTTTCCAGAAATTTGTTGCAGTGCATGATGAGATTTTGCATCTAAATGCTAATGTTTCCCGTCTTCTGTGCATTGTTGCCAGGTTGGGATGTTTTCCAATCTGGCAGTTTAGGATGGCCGACTATGGGTAAAAAAAATTTTCTTTAGATTTATGGCCTGAGAGATCAATAGACTTTGGTTCAAATTGGGCGAGATTTCGTAGATCCAGGCGGTTTATGAACATTTTTTGGGCCGGAAAACGTGAGTCAGTGACATCTGGCAACCCTGCTGATGTGGTGAGTGTGAACATTACGCAGCAGCAGTCACTGTCGCGTCCGTGTTAATAACCAAAGCCAGTAAAACCGCATTATAGAAGTCTGGGTGATGGTTGTCATGTGATGCTTGGAACTAGATCGGTTAATCCACAATGTGTATTCGTATTGTGTTTCACATTTGAGACGCACGCGTTTGACTGTGCTTCTATTTATTTTTTTTCGCGGGGGTGTAGATGGAAAAACGCCAGTCCGAGCCGGGATGAATTGATTATAATATGATTTGATTTTGTATTTATTTCAATCAATTTACCCACTTTCAAACAACATTTTTTTTTTGTTTTTATTTGAGATGAAAATAATAAAATACCTAAGTTGTTCAAATTAAAATATTAAGTAACATAATTTTTGTTCTATAATCAGTTATTGTATGTTCCACTTTTGGACAATCATCAATACTTTTGACTGAGAGCGATACTTTGTGGTATGGGACGACAAAATGCCCAAAGGGAAACGTTTTCCAGGGCAAGGAACCCCAAACTGATGGCGAGCTGTAGCAGGGACCCCCTAATTATATATATTGTAGGAAATTGTGTTGGAAACTGGTCCTATAGTCCCTCTATTACAGATGGAGTCATGTAACTAAAGTCATTCCTCCCTGGGATTATTAAAGTATTTCTGATTGTGATTCCTGGTTGATGGGACAGGTGTTGTGAATGAAACGGTGTCCAGCTTGAAAGAGCTCCTGTGTGTCGCTGAATGTGTGCATTGATGACTGAATGACATCTTCTGCCTCCATTTATCTGTTTACTACAGTGTGTTGAATTCATGTTAATGTGGATTTAAAGACATTTCAATTAGTGGAAAAAATTGCAGGGGGGAATATAAAAAAAATCTAATCAACCAAAAGTTTTGCGACCCCTATTCAGTACCTCCATGGACCTGAAAGGGTCTGAGGTGGAGCTCGGTGGAGCAGGTATTACAGTATAAAGATTTCAGTTTGTAACTCATTTGGAGGATTTTACCCAGAAAAACCGGACAAATGTCAAAATGAATCATTCCTGTAATGAGCAGATCTGGAGAACTTTCAGCAGGACGCTCTTCCTCCCACCTGTTTTCCTTAGCTCCTTCATGGCCGAGGCGACGCGGCTCTCGTCTGACTCCTCGGTTCCGGCGCCGTCGTCGGCTCCTCTGTCGTCCTCAATGGCTTCGGGTGATTCTGAGGACTGGCAGGTCATCGAACAAATCCCACCTTTAGTCTACATGCACGGACACTGCTGTGATACCTGCAGAGACGAATGGATCTGAGAGGCTGGATTGGGCCAGAGAGGGATAACAATAGCACGAATATACGGAGGAGATTTGGTAGAGATGCTGAAATTCTCTGAGGGGATTTTCCTGGTCTGCAGCTGGAACATCTGAACATTTGATCCATTTATTACCTTTCTATCTTGTCCTGCTTTATTACTTCTTCAGTTTTCATTGTTTTATGTGAGCCACTAACTGGAGAACAGTTTCCTGATGCTTTTTTCATTTTTATTCTATCTCCTGCAATGAAAAGAAGCTGCATTTAAATCTGAGCATAAATAACAGAGGAGGATAGATCAAGAGGGTCAAACATTTGTTTCAGTACTTTAATAAAAAGCTGTCGGCTTTCTCTGAAGTTGAACTCAGTCTGGTTTATGTCTCTACCTCTGAACTGACCTTTCTGTGACCTTTAACCTCATCCTTAATCATGAAAGGATCCATTTGAGTGTGATTCAGCAAGAAGGACTTGGAGGAAACATGAGACCAAAGGTAGGACATTTCACCCAGATTTACGGTATCAATGCTGTAAGGGTGCTGGTGAGGGTCAGTATTGAACCCTGACTGTGTTCACAAAACCAAACCCTTAAGTTCTACTTTTATTGTCATATATCCAGCTTTGAAATTCTCAGTAAAGTTTAGTTCAGTGGAATGACCGAACATCAGGTCAGAATAGATTCATGTCATGGGGTCAGTTTGGTGTGATCAAGTTAGCTTTGTTCTATCGGGTCGTTTATCATTAGAATAAACTGGTGCCAAACATTCCAGCAGGGGAACCCAGTGCACCTGAGTGGGTGACATCTGCAGACGTCCAAACTGATTCCTGAAAGTTCCAACAAACACCATCATATAGTTATAGAATGCTGATCGACCAGCGATTCTTCCTGCTTTTTATGCGTTTAAGGTGCTAGAAGCAGATGAAAATATTAGATTTCCTCACATAGCAGAACCAGAACTAACACTTGCTTCTAGAGAAAGTCTAATAAAGATCAGAGTTCATGGAAGAGGCCCATGAAAACTTCAAGATTTGAAGGCGGTTTGTGTGAAAGAATGGGCCAAAATCACACCTGAGCAATGCAAGCGAGTCATTTCTCCATACAGGAGAAAATCTATAAATCTCAGTAACTGTGTTCAATATTTGTTCCCTGTATCATTTCACTTTATTACCTATAAATTTGATGACATCTATGATCTTAGATGTCTTTGTATGCGTGGATTGCAGGGATTGCACGGACATCTGGTGAAAACGTCCTGTCAACAGCACCTCTACAAATATATTTACTGAGAAAAATGGTGGCAAGTTCT
>NW_015151460.1:251887-253327 GCF_000732505.1 Cyprinodon variegatus | reverse complement strand
ACTTGATCAACAGCCGATACCGCACCGTGACGTCACAAACCAGTAGGTGGCAGTAGTGTTCTTTGCCTCCAGTAAAGCACATTCAGATGAAAATTACTCTTAATTAAAAACACTTATCTTTTATGGAACAGTATGTAATAATTTCATAATTAAAGTACTTTCAGAAGTTTTAATTCTGAGTGTGACTTTTCCTTTAACACAGTCAGTTTGCACCGATGATGTTCGACTGTAAGGAAACTTTTACTTTCAGGATTAAAGTATCAATTCTGAAAAACCAACAGGAAGAACCGGTTCTCAGGAATATACATGTTTAAGACTCTAAACTGCATTTTAAACAGATTTCTGAGTACATGTTAATGTTCCTTCTGTGGGTGTAAGGAGAGATCCTGCTGACCATCCTCTTGTTCCCCAAAGATCCAAACCCGGCAGCTGTTTGGACCCTTTCCTGCATCTCTTTGTTCCTCGTTTACTACCAGGTACCAAAGAAAGCTGTGGAGCTGCAACAAATCCCGGTTTTTAATCCCAGACGGAATGGATCCCTCCGATCCTGTGATCAAAGACAGGCTGAATGAAGTCTGTTTTAGAGTCAAAAAGGGAGGAAAATCTCTGCATAAATTAAGATTTTGTAGTCTGCTTCGTGGAAGCAGGAGATGATCTAAATGAACTGGAAAGAACAAAGGAAACCAGGAAGTCCAGCAGCTGGATGATTCCTGTTCCAGTTTGGAGACTGGAAAGGTCGGGACGAAAGCCCCTCAGAGGAAACCTCAGTCTAGATTACATTCATTCTGCTGTCAGATTTAATTTGCCCTCGTTTTAAATAATGCGACTGTGCAGTTAAGGTTCAATTCACTGCATTTTAAAGAGATTTCTGAGTAAATGTTGATGTTCCTGCTGAGCCTGAGGGAGATTCTGCAGCAGCTGCTGCTCCTTTAGACCCTCAAGATTCAAATCCAACAGCTGTTTGGACCCCTTCCTGCCCTCCGTCTTTCCTCTAATACTTCAAATCAAATAGTTGACTCTGAAAAGGAAACTGCAGAAACAGAATTTTGTTCTCCGATTTACAACATTTGGCAAAAATGGGTTTAAAAAAAACAGACTGAGTAGTCTGAGAAACTCAGGGGCGGATTTACCGGAAAACTAGGTGGCTGCCTAGGGCCCCAAGTTCCTGGGGGCCCAATAAGACTCATTTTACATGTATGGTTAATACAGCTATTACTTATTTGTGCACATTAATGATGTATTAATGTTAATTATTAACATTGCAAAGAGCAGTATTGCCACATTAGCGCTTTTGTTGCTATATTTAGCAACTTTTCAGACCCCTCTAGCAATTTTATTTCAACAAAGGGCCAAATATAGCGACTTTTTTCTGCTACAGGAGACTTTGGCGACAACATCTAAGAGCAGCGAACTCTGCTCTCCAGAGCGAGTAGATTGGAA
>NW_015151460.1:229836-250218 GCF_000732505.1 Cyprinodon variegatus | reverse complement strand
TTAATACCAATTAAAGCCTTAGTTTTATTTTGAAGAATTCAATGCCTTTTAAGACTTTTTAAGGACCCGAGGGAACCCTGTTGGTGAAAGAAAATTAGCAGAAAAGGGGGAAAAAAGCTGAAATTATTGGTGGGGAAGTTTTCACACCAATCCTTAAGAAAGTTACGCTTGTGGACAAAAAGTAGACAAATAATGTATGTCTATTCTATTAAAATTTCTCTATCTCTATAATGGATTTGTTCTATATGTTGTCTTCTCAATTCAGAGGGCCCCCTGCCTGTCTTTGCCCAGGGCCCCAAATTTCCTAAATCCGCCCCTGTAGCAACTCAAAGTTAAAAAATGACAGGACATTTTCTGAGAACAGTTACCCAGAGGAGTGGAGCAAACACTCCCAGTGGAAACAGGCCTGTGTTCTGTTAGAGAGAAGCAGAACCTGCCAGTTTGCTTTAATAAAATCCAGTTAATTATGAAATGGAGGAACTTGAATTACATCATTCAAGGACTATTATTTCCCGCTCTGAGGGAAACAGGAGCAAAGCTTTAAAGCCGAATAAATGGAAAGGTGCAGCAGGTGTCTCTGAATGATCCAGTTTGTAAATAGGAACAAATTCAGAAATATATATCAAGTTGTTGTATAATAAAGCCTGCATCTGAAGCTGGTTCAGTCTGGTGTCTAATGGGTTTTATTTTGGCCCTTTTCTAATTAGCAGAATTAATGAGTGGGTCGGGTCCAAACAGCAGCGTGTGTTGTTGGTTCGGGAATCCAGCTGGAAGCTTCGGGCCGAGGAGGGAAAGTTAAATTAGAGGAATTCTAAGCGGAGTTCTGCAGGAAGCTCCTGGTTCCTGCTCCAGCGGAGAGAACCTGGATGGAAGGTGAGATCCTGCAGCTGGAACGGGTTCTGCTCCCTTGAGGAGACCTGCTCCTGGTTCCGGATCATGACATGTGGGGATTAAACTGGACCTACCGAGCCGGGGAGTCCAGCCGCACGTTAACGGCTCCGATTCCTGCTCCACGAACCCGCCGTCATGTTCGCGGGACCGGGTCCACTCCTGCAGGTCCGGACGCTGCTTTGCTCCGGCTGTTTCCTAGAATCACTCACGGCGGGAGGGGTGAGGGGAAGCGGGCCGCGAAGCTGGATCTTTGGATCAGAACCGTCCGTCCGTCCGTCACGGAGCTCCGCTGCAGCCGAACCAGGACTCAGTGAGCCTGGCACCGAGTGGAGCAGCCGATGGTCCGGAGCTCCATAAACAACAACAACGGAGCAGGTTTCCAGGAACTTTCCAAGAACATGGTCACGTGACGCAGATACGCGCGGATTTAAGGTGGACTGGTTAGATGCGTCTTTCTGTATGGAAGCCCGTATCCGCCACTCTGTTAAAATAAATAAATAAATAAATAAATGATCTCATTATACTGAGATAGTATCTCGTTATTTCGAGTTACTATCTAATTATAATTATAATGATATCATTATAATGATAGTATCTCAGTATAATGACATAATATCATTATAATCATTCTTCATAAAATTGATATTTACAAGTAGGCTACTTATATCTACAAAAATGGTTATTTAATACATTTTTATTAAAATAGTTATGATTTCACTGAAGGCTCCTAGATGACTTGCAGAGTCTTTATCCCATATAACAGTTTTTTGCAGGTCAACAGCATGAATTCTGTATTTTAACTCTTTAATGTTAGTATATTGATGTGCAAAATTAACCAGAGTGTTTTTGTTATCAGGTTATTGTTAAAATATGAAAAATATTTTCAATATTCCACTTGAGAGTATTACTGCTGCCACCATCTGTATTAGAGGGGAAAATATGGTAGGGGTGGCCAATGATTGACTAAGGGTGCCATTGGCCACCCATGGCCCCCAATCTAGCTCTGCCCCTGGTGGTCCTCTGATAATGAAAGGTGCCCATGAGCTTCTTCCTCGTTGATCTATAGTTGAGATCAGTGTGTATGCAGCATAGTCCTTTCATTGATTCTACCAAAGTTAAAGTCCACCTTTCTGCACAGTCGCTGCTAAATGAATCTAACCATGAAGTCTGACAAAGTTTTTTTTTTGGGGGGTCTTAGAGTTGTTTATTGTATCAGTTAATGGCCTGATGGAGGAACTTACCAACAAATGTTGCTGGAAAGTTTCCAGGCTTCCTTCAAACTGAAGCTTGTCCCATTTTCTCAAACCTGAACTGTCTCCTTGCAGTTTGACTTGTCTCTGCTGCCCCCTGCTGGTCCGACCCGACCATAACACTCAGAGGTTGGTGGTTTGGGAGCTGAGCTCAGGTTCTCCAATAGAGCTTCTGACAGAGGTGATGTCCTTTATCAGTCAGTCCTTTATCTCAACAGATCATCAGCAAACGTTCCCTGGATTCTAAGAAAGTGAAAACAATCCACTGAACTTTGTTTCCAGGTTTAAAGACGTTCCGCTTCCCATCCAGGAAACTTTTTCCAATTCAAAATGTCAGAAATGGCGTTGAGTTCGAGGTTTTATACAGTAGCCCAACAAAGCCTTTAGAAAACATGCAAAGCGAAACTGACGAAGGGGTCCACCCCTTTGGAATGAGGGTCGTTTGGCTTCTTTTGTTAGCCAGCAATGTCCCATTCACTGCAAAATGATCTAAAAATAAGTAAAAGATTCTTAAATTAACTGCATTTATCCCTCATTTGCGTAGGTAAAATAGATGATCTGCCAATGGAATGAGTATTTTTACCCTTAAAATAAGATAATTAGATAATATGCACTTGAAATAAGAGTGCAATTGTTCTTTTTTTTCTTATTTTAAATGTCTTGTTTCATTGACTTCCTCAATTCAAGAACAAATGCACTTATTTCAAGAAAAAAATCATTTGTTTAGATTTCTTTTTGTTTTGCAGTTTACCTGTCTATGTCTCTGAAAGGCGGGTCATTAAAGGGAATTGTTGGCCTGGCTGAACAGGCGAGGTCTTCTGTTCCCACGGGAACAGAATCTTGAATCAATGGTCTTCACCATTGAAATTCACCAGAGCTATAGTGAAACTGACAATATCCACGTGCATGGCAGCTGGACGCTGGAATACATCGGGTAAAAGGGGGAAAAAAAGAGTTATTTCACCTTTCTGATTCCTGATCCTCCATATACGGGTTGGTCGTTGGATCGCCAACTTGAAGAGGGAGGATTTGCCATCGAACATCTGGTCAGAGAAAAAACACGTAATATGTAGCCAACATTTGGAAGAAGAATGTTTTCAAGATGTCTTGGATAATAGCGTGTTGGGACAAACACCAGATACAGCACTGGGACTTGATCAACAGCCGATACCGCACCGTGACGTCACAAACCAGTAGGTGGCAGTAGTGTTCTTTGACAAAGCACATTCAGATGAAAATTACTCTTATTAAAAACATCATTTATTAAACAGAATGTAAGAATTTTATTTAAATTAATTTCAGAAATTTGTATTCTGAATATGACTGGACTTTTTCTTTAAAGGAACCAGAGCTGGGAAGGTAGATCCCTATTGAGTCTGAGCAAAACGTCCTGGTGCCATCGTAGGTTCTGTTTGAGTCCCAACGGAGCCAATGGACGCCTCTGCATCTGGGAAAGGAGTCAAACAGACTGACCAACCAATCAGAATTAGGGTCACCAGTCTTTCTCTGCAACTGTGTCGACGCCATCATGACTGAGAATTTTTCATAATTTCTGGATTACGGTTTGATTATTCTAAAAGTTCACTAGCTCTTCTAGGACCGTTCCAGAGTTCTCCACTTTGAGACAAAACCAGCTGAGCCAAAAGACGGGACATCAAGTCAAAGGTTTCTGGGTCAGAAGCCTTCTGTCACGACATCCCAAATGACTCATGTCAACTTTCAGCTTCTCAACAAATTCCAAACCATGAGAAGGACGATAGAAGAAAATTACTTGGATCAAGTTTTGGTTGTTCTTCCTGTAGGACAGAGGTCCCAGATAGGCGGACCGCAGTCTGGATCTGGACCCACCTGCTGCCCAACCTGATTTAAAACATTTATAAATTACCGCATGTTGTCCAACGACAGTGTCTAATTTCACTTTTGCCACTTCACCTGTTATTACGGTAAAAAAAGAGAGCAGAGAAAGTGTGGACTGCTGGAAGAACTGCGGTGAACTGGTGAAAGAAAAGTGAAATGGTGCTCAAAGATGACCCTGAACATTTAGAGGATGTTTGTCTCAACCTGCTGCTGTGAAGCAGGATTCTCCACCATGAACAGAATCAAAAATAAATATGGATCCAGGCTCAAAATGAGCTCCTTGATATGTGCTTTAGAATGGCTTAGTCTCCATTAAACCCAGGTTTAAAGCCTTGCAGGGCAGCATAAAGCCCACTGCCAACATTAAGACAGAAAAAAGAAAGAAAAACGGTCAGTTCAGGTGTTTTATTTAAAAAAAAAAAGGGAGACAATTGTCTATATGCCAAACTGAAAGATTTTTTTTCTCTACTTCTAAAACAATTTAGATTTTAAAATGGAAAAATGTTCTATTTTCTTATTTAAATATTAACTCTGTAACATGGATGCATGAACACCTCATTTTATTTCAGTGTTAAATTCTGTTTAAAGTAACAGATTATAATTAAAAATGTCTCCGGACCTTTACTGGTTGGTGATTTTCTTTATTCGGACCTCGCTGATTTTTAATCGGTTACCCTTGCATTGATGGAGATTTTAATCTCCCCAGTCTACATAAAACCGTTCTCACTCAAACCCACCTGCTGCCAAGCGGAGTCAGCTCTGCACTGGTGGCAGCATGCTTAGAAACCTATCACCCATTTTGGTTCAAAGACAGGAAGGCAGCAGCTTTTCTGAGGTGGTAACTGCTGCTTGCTTAGGAGGAGATGAAGAAGAAGACAGCGAGGAAGCAGCTTAATGTCGTTTTAAGGTCTCAAAGAGCGAAGCGACACTGAGGGACGTCTCAAAGACAGTTTTATTATGCCTGCACAATTTTGCCATACTCAAGCTTTCAGTCATTTGCTTGGATACATACAAAACTACAAAAAAAAGTATTTCTAATAGTGTGTTTCTGAAAAATCTCCATAAAACCTCCTGATGCGTCATATTAAAACACAGACTGGGAGCGGATCACAGATCAGACGCGTCTCCTCTACCGACAGCCAATCAGGGGGAATAAATTAAACGTCACAGTTTGATGCAGCAGAATCCAAACACCTCATGTGAAATCCAGAAGGTTCTAGAAGACGTGGAGTTGTTGCTGAAAATCTGTTGTCTTCTCTTCCTGGTTCCGGATCATGACATTTGTGATCTCTCTTCGTCTGCAGAGCTCAGGATGTGATGTTCATAGAGGAGATCGTCCCCTGATGTTCCTCACAGACCCAATGAAGGAGGAGGAGTTCCAGCTGCTTGGACTTCCTTCAGCAGTTAGAAGATGGTTGCAAAGTCTTCTGCACCTAGAAGATCTAGATTTGCTGAATACAAACAATAGTTATGCAGAGAAGATGTAGAGATCTGCATAGAGCTGAAGTATATAGAAAATAGCTTCACATTTTCTGCTTCGAGGCCTTTAAAATCGTCCCCATGTGGCCTCAGATGTTCACCTTTTAAGATTCTTACAACAGAACGTTCCTGATCAGGTCCAAACCCTGCAGAGATGGACCTAATCAGGAAGGTTCCTGCTGCAAAACAAACGAAAGTTTGTGGAAACGTCTGTTGGAAGATTTCTCATCCTGGATCATCTCTATAGCAGCTGTTCAAGCAGTTTGGGTGAAGTTCTTGAGGGGAGCAACGGCCGTCACATCCCATGGAGAACAGGTAAGGGCAGGAGAAACATGAGGAACGTTTCCTCCTCTGTGAGGAAAAGTCTTCAGTGCATCGTAGAAGATGAGGAGTCACCGTGTGGAGATGAAGCTGAGCTTGTTTAGGGAACAGTGACGTGGAAAGGACTTCCTGGTATGTTCTCATCCCCCCACTTCACGATGAGGATGTAGCTGCCCTGTTCCTTCACCGTGTACGTCACGTTGTACATCCTGTTGCCCATGTGTTTGACGTAGACTTCCTCACAGGGTGTCTTTGGCCCGTGGACGCCCACCATCAACATGTTGGTGCCTGCAGCACAAAGAAAAGATCAGAGGTTTCCAGGAAACATCGGGAGACTCCTTCCTTCACCTCGTTTCTCACCTGCTTTGCTGCAGTCCACTGTGAAGGTGTTCTTCTGACCGATGAAGGCTTTAGACAGACCAGCGCCGCGGGAGATGACTTTACTGGCGTCTGAGGAGAATTTGGGGAAGGAAGCGAAGGCCCCGCCCATCGCTGATGTTTTGGTGACGGTTTCCACGAGAACAGAAGACGTCTCATGGAGATTGTGACCTCCTGACAGGCGTGGTCCTGGAGGGAGAGAAAAAGCTTTTCACTGAAGGATGGCAGAGATCCTACTGCAGAAGAATTGAATCCATTCTAATGCTGGAAACACTTTGAGTCTAAAAGCAAAGCAGCGCGGGGTGTGATGTTACGGCTGCCAGAGGCTGCAAATATGAAACTAATACACAAACATGTAAAGGAAAAGCAATGCAATGGAGAAAGAAAATAAATAAATTCTAAACACACATTTAAAAACACGTGCAAAGGGAATATACTTCAAGTAGCAGAAACTACTACAAGTTAAGGGAAGCTGCAAACTAGCTACATATAAAAAAAAGGGCTCCAGACCACTAGGGGGAGACGATAAGCATGTCACTTTAATGCTATCTGTTATTCTCAAAGGTTGGTCAGACTTTCAATATTTTTAAACAAATACATCAAATTGTATCTCCTAGCTCCTGTTACCAGTTCAAGCTCCTACTTCTTGTTCCTGGCTCCAGTTCCTACTTCCTCTTCCTAGCTCCAGTTCATAGTTCTGGTTCCTCTTCCAGTTCCTACTTCCTCTTCCTAGCTCCAGTTCNTCCAGTTCCTACTTCCTCTTCCTAGCTCCAGTTCATAGTTCTGGTTCCTCTTCCAGTTCCTACTTCCTCTTCCTAGCTCCAGTTCCTAGTTTTGGTTCTTCGTTCCAGTTCCTAATTCCTATTCATAGCTCCAGTTCCTACTTCCTGTTCCCAGTTCCAGTTTCTACTTCCTGTTCAAACCTCCAGTTCCTACTTTCTGTTCCTAGCCTCAGTTGCTACTTCAGGTTCTTCGTTCCAGTTCCTACTTCCTACTCTTAGGTCCACTTCCTACTTCCTATCCCTAGCCTCAGTTGCTACTTCCGGTTCGCTTTTCCAGTTACTACTTCCTGTTCACAGCTCCAGTTCCTACTTCCTGTTCCTAGCTCCAGTTCCTACCTCATTTTCCTAGCCTCAGTTCCTACTTCCTGTTCCTAGCTCCAGTTCCTACTTCCTGTTCATAGCTCCAGTTCCTATGTTCTGTTTCTTGCCTCAGTTCTATTTCCTGTTCCTGGCTCCAGTTCCTACTTCCTGTTCATTGCTCCAGTACCTACTTCCTGTTCATAGCTTCAGTTCCTATCTTCTGTTCCTAGCCTCAGTTCCTACTTCCTGTTCCTGGTTCCAGTTCCTACTTCCTGTTAGTAGTTCCAGTTTCTATGGCCCAATCCCAAACCGGCCCCTAAACACTAACCCTGAGCACTAACCCTCCATGTGCGCGTTCCCGCGGAGGGTCAGCCACATCAAGCACCGTCCCAAACCAAGTAGTGGGTAGGGCAAGTTCAGCCCTTAAGTAGCAAGTCATTTTCCAAAATCATACAGCCCTACTTCGCAGTGTTTGTGTGGTTTTTTGCTTTTGTTTTCCTAGTTTGATAGATGATGGCATCTTGAAGAGCTGGAGCTCTCTGGTCATATTTGACAAACATTCAGCAGGTTAGAGCAGGTGAGTTTGGTAGTTCTATTCTGCCTATTCAGAGTGTGGCTTTCCAGAACCCGTGTTCTGGGGGTAATGTGGTAACATAGAAGAACACAGTAATGGGGTGGACATGCCCTGAGGAACGCCATTATCTTCAGTCTGAAGCAACAGAAAGTATAACATCAGGCTTCTGTCCAGTCCAGGAGGCGGTGATACCCTGAACCAGGGAGTTCCTCCAAGAAGAGAACCATTTTGAACCAATTTCTGATCAGCACCACCTCTGAGCCCAGAACACTGACCCACCTGACACTTTGGCTTTGAAGGGGCTGCCTACAATGTGCTGTGGTCCTCCGTACTTGATGGAGATCAGGTAGCTCCCTGGAGCCATAGGGGTGTAAGAGACTTTGTAGCCCTCAGGACACTCCTGGCAGTCCATCTTCACCTTTGATGGTCCATCGATGGTCACAGATAGAGCTCCAGCTCCGGCATTACAGGTGTTGACCATAAACTCTGACGCCACGCCTGAACAAACACACATGGGATCATCAAATGGTCTTTAAATCTCCTGATGGTTAAAGCAGAAAACCTGAACGCTGTTTGTACCTGTGGTTCCTCCTTCCAGTCCTGGCCCAAAGGCAGACACAAGCCCTGGATCTCCAACCTGCCCCGGTTCTCCCACGCGGATCTTGAATGGACTGCCGGGTACATGGCTGCCGTTGAAGCGAACGTCTATAGAGTGAACGCCGTTCTCCTTGGGGATGAACCTGATGGCGTGCCGATCTGCTGGAAAACAAAGAAAGTTTATGAGAAGTTATGGCAGACTGAAATCCAGTTATTCTTCCTGATGCTCTGGGTTCTGCTCGGAGCTGTCGGGTCTTACCGCTGTCCAGCTCAGTGATGCAGCATTCCTCTGTGGCCCCCAATGGTGAGTGGATCTTAGCATCTATGAGGCCTCTGGCTCCATTCAGCTGGACAGCAAAGGAGGCCTCCTGACCCACCTTCAGCCCCATCTCCTGATAAAGAAAATATGTTACTGCGATCTATCCAGACTGAGAAGATAGACGTCTGCTTCCACGAGGACTCGGATCTCCTCACCTGCAGGCTGGTGATGGTGAGGTGGCGGGCGTCATCTGACAGGCTAGCCACAGGGACAATGAAAGGAGAGTCTGGGATGTGTTCATCGTTAAACTTGATGGAAACCTCATAATCACCTGTGGGTTTCAAACAGAACTTCATTCAGTGTTCTTGCACGGTTCCTGAAGGATCTGCTCTCTCTAAGCTGCTTCTACCATAAATTATGTATTTAAAAACATACAGCAGATTGTGACAGAGCTGAACTACAGACGGTAAATCTGTGTTTAGATCTTACCAGGCTCCTGGACCACGTAGGAGACTCCACAGGAACCGTCCTTCCGGTCCTCAAAGGAGATCTCAGCTTTGCTGGGTCCTTCCACAGCAATCGACAGACCTCCAGCTCCAGCCTCTCTGGTCCAAATACTGAACTCAGCTGCAGGGAAACACTAGATATCAGCACATGGTACAGTCCGCACTTCACCAGAATCCACAGGATTTTAAAGCAGATCTTAAGGACACCTTCTGATGCCTTCAGATTTCTTTCTGGAACCTAGAGGCTACTTTTCCAGAACTTTCCTCAAGTTATATTTTTACGCAACTGTGGTGGTGGGGGGTAGTTTGCAGGACTGGCCGGTACCATCAAGTCCTTTCTTAAAGAAGAAGTCCGGCCATATTCAGAATTCAAACTTCTGAAAGTAGTTTAATTATGAAATTATTACATACTGTTTAATAAATCATAAAAGTTTTAATTAAGAGTAATTTTCATTTGAATGTGCTTTACTGGAGGCATCCATGTTTGTCAAAGAACACTACTGCCACCTACTGGTTTGTGACGTCACGGTGCGGTATCGGCTGTTGATCAAGTCCCAGTGCTGTATCTGGTGTTTGTCACAACGCGCTATTATCCAAGTCATCTTGAAAACATTCTTCTTCCAAATGTTGGCTACATATTACGGGTTTTTTCTCTGGCCAGAAGTTCGATGGCAAATCCTCCCTCTTCAAGTTGGCGATCCAACGATGATCCAGTCCTTGGAGAATCATGAATCAGAAAGGTGAAATTACTCTTTTTTTTTCACTTTTCTCTGATGTATTCCAGCATCCAGCTGCCATGCACGTGGGCATTGTCAGTTTCACTATAGCTCTGGTGAATTTCAATGGTGAAGTCCTCTGGAAATCTTCAATAATTGTTGTTGATTGCAGATGTGTCTAGTAGTTCCCATTGATTTTTCTTGTAAAGCGGGGAGAATGGCGCTAGGCTTACCGCACTGTGACGTCACTGCTGGAAGATGGCAGGAGGGAGGGGTTACTATATTTGGGCAAAAATGGCCGCTCCCAGACTCAGTGATCGCAATGAAAATTATAATTTTTTTTTTTTTACTGATTAACACTAAATTCATTAAATCATAGCGAATGTTTTAGTTTTAGGTAATAATAATGATCCATTGGTTATTCCTTGCTGACCGGACTTTTCCTTAAATAGTCTGTATTTGTTATAATTGGGTTGCCTCTCATGTTTTTGAAGTTTTCTTATCTCTGTCCCCTAATGACGCATTTTGAGTTAGCAACGTTACGATCTGAATAAATCTCGGGGGGAAACCTAAAACACTTTAGGTTCATTTGGTAACCTGGAAGGTGAGGGAACTGTAAGTCTTAGGACTTCCCAGAAAAATCCTCGGTGACCGTCAGAAAGCAGCCAGGAAGTTAGAAAAGGGACCTTTAGGTTTCAGAAAAGTGATCTTCAAGATAAGAGAGAAAAAGTAAAAATCTCTGTCCAGCCTACCGGGCAGCCCTGCCACTCCACGGTCCAGCCCGGTTCCTCCTGCTCGGACCTTATGGGCCCCTCCCTCACCCAGGGGCCCCACAGTAAACTGGAAGGGGCTCCCCGGCACATGTTGGCCCCGGTATTTAACATTGACAGTGTGAGGTCCCATTTCCTGGGGGACAAAGCGGACACTGTAGGTGCTGTCCTCCCCTTTGATGATCTCTGCGTCCTCCATCTTCCCTCCGGGACTCGTCACCTGAGCCGTCATCTCCTGGTTACCGGCCTCACCTGAGGGAGGGAGGAGATAAAAGATCGGTTTACTAACCAGAGAAACTCAGAGACAAACTAGAAATCTTCTGCTGCTTCGTTGCAGGTTTGGGGAACCTTCGATGAAGTTCTTGGAACGTTTTTTTTTGTTTTTGTGCTGCCGAGCCAACAGGCAGGAGTCTCTCAGTGCTCAGTGCTTGGTCCCCTTTGTTTTTTTGAAACTACATCTATTTAGCACATTTGGCACACCTGTATTATTATGCTCCATTAACAAATTGATTTTAGTGTGATTGATTTGTATAATATGTTATATTGCATGATTTATAAACTTCATAATGACTATGCAATGTGATGTGCCTATTTTTTACCATAAGTTAAAGTAATCTACTGATGCTATGAAACAGTAGGATTGTCAAAGTAATGAATTTATCTTTATTTTAAAAGTATTAAGTCCCCCTGAAAATGAGAACATCATCGTTGTTCAATGCCATAGCACACAGATTGTTTACATTGCGACCGGTCTAACTAGGGAGTACCAATATGGCAGCCGGTGGCTTCACTTCAACCATGTACTACCAACAGGCAATCAGTAATCCAGTGAATAAATAGAAATCAGTGGTCCACACTGCTTTGTTTAAAGACAAACCAGTGAGCTTCTGGTTCTGGTACCAGCAGTGTTGTGCATGAATGTGTCCAATGAACGGCGTTCACTGAATATATTCATATTTTTTAGTGAATGGATCAGTTTTAGAGTAATGAACATGAACGAGAGTGATGTTCACTCTAAGAATAATAAGCAACACAGACATCTCACATTCGCGTTTAATTAATAACACTGGATAATGTCAATTCAGAGGGGCCCCTCTGAATTGAGACTTAACATGTCCACTTCACAAGTTCGTACATCAACCACGTCCACTTCAAATTTAAAGCGACACATCAAGTTAAAGCATCCAAGCTATATAGAGAAATATCTGCTACTGAGTGAGAAACATAAGAAATCATTTTTGATCCAGATCTTTTGAGAAGAACCTGAATGTTCCTGCATGTCTCTGAAGTTCTGTGTAATTTGGCTAAATAAAGGCTTCAGTGGTACAGTGGTACTTTTAATTACTATGTCAATAACTGTGTATAGTTCATTAGACGGCTGGTAAAAAATATACTCATATAATATGTTTCAAACCGCAATAAAGATCTTAAAAGAATTATGTATTTGAGTATTTTATTTTTTACACTACAACTTGGAATTATGAGTTATGATGAACTGACTGAACATATTACGTATGTAACGTTCGTGCAGCGTGCAAGACGTCACATCACGTTAGACTAAAAGCAGAACGTAGATTAAACCATAACCGTTACGTACAATGTGTTAGCGACAACGGATACCAAAAAGAGATACTTAAGCGGATTCCAGAAAAGAAAGAACCGAAGAGGCAGAGGTGGACGTTGCTGCTACTACCAGTCCAGTGAGTAAAGATTGCGACCAAAAGAACACCCAGATAATGTTGCTTAGGGGCCAATTGTACGTTACAGCACTGAGCTGAAGGATCACTGGATGGATCTGATTTTAAGCTGACACTGAGGTCAAAGGTCACAAAGTGATGCTTTAAGTTAAATAAAAACATGAGAACAGATTTCTGACAGTGGATAATTTAACAGCTGAGCCCCAGCAGCAGCAGAAAGGGTGAGAAGCTTCCAGAACACACACCGTCCTGCAGTGGCGGTCGGCTTCCCGCCGGCATCCCACTGAAACCGCTCAGACTCTCTCGTCCCAGAAAATCTCCAAACACATCCCTGAAGGGATCTCCTCCGACCTGGGTGCTCTCCTCCACCCGGACTTCTCTTTTGGTCTCCCCGGCTCGGGTTTTGCTGATCTCGGTCCGCTCGGTCCGGGTGTAGGTGTGGCTGCTGCGGGTGAACGTCCGGGTCAGACGTTCCTGAGCTGAAACCATCTGAAACCAGTTTCCTACGACCAGGAGGAGAAGCAAACAGGTAGGAAGAGAAGGAGAGGATCAGGAGGAACCAGATGCAGATGAGGAAGCAGGAAACAGGACGAATGGAGGAAGAGAAGCGAAGGAGAACCTGAAGACACTTCTCACCTGGTATCTTCAGGTTGAGGTCGCAGGTGCTGCCGACTGTGGCAATGGATGGGGCCTGGCGCTTCCTGGTGATGCTCTCCTTCATCCGGCCTTCGCCGAATATTTTGACGGTAAATGGACTTCCTGTTTGCAAACATTACAGAAAAGAGATTAAACCAAATAGAGACATCAATTCTGTAACATTTAGTTTTTGTGTCTGCCTGCAGGGGGCACTGTTGCTTTGACTAAATGCAGCAGCTAAGAGATTCCAAAAAAGTTAAAAAACAATCCACTGGACTAATTTAAGTTCCTTTGAAATTGTTAATGGTTGGTCTGTATAATAAAATCTTTAAAAAAAAAATTTGTGTGTAAAATGTCTAATTTAAGGTTCATAGTTTTTCTGCCATTTTATTGAAATAAGCTCAAGCAGATATTAAAAGTGTTTGTGCAAATTGGGCAAAGACGAGCAAAAAGGAAAGGTTTGCAAGGGTCATTTTTATTCAAACATAAATGTTTTTTTTTTGGTTGTAACTGGGCTGGAAGTTATGTGTTCAACCAATCTTTTGGTTAAACCAACTAATCTATTTCCAGCAGTCCTGAGGAGGAGGAACCGGTTTGTACCTGGAACATGTTGGTCAGCAAACTTGATGTTTATGATGTAGTTTCCAGGTTCAGTGGGGCAGTAGGTCACCTTACAGGTCCCATCCTCCACATCCTCACAGTTAATGTCCACTTTGCTGGGGCCCTCGATGGACAGACCCAGACCACCGTAACCTTCCAGACACAAAACAAGAGGGTGAGACTGAGACCCCGGATCTGACTCTGCATAGGTGGTTTGGGTTCTTACCTGCATTCCTGGTGTCCACGATGAACTCAGCAACCTCAAAGGTGTGCCCCTCCACCAGCCCCTGACCGTAAACCTTCACCCTGCTGGCATCTCCAATCTCAGACTGACCCACCATGATCTTAAAGGGACTGTTGGTCACATGTGTCCCACTTTTCTTCACACTCACAACATGTTCACCAACTTCCTTTGGAGTGAAGGAGATTCCTGCAACAATAGATGATCAGACATCAACCATTTATGTCCTGGTCACATGGTGAAACACCTGTAAAAGGTTTCTGTCAGAGATATCCCCCTAAAATCAGACACAGAAGGGGATTTGGGTTGTATGGAGTGAATTTTGTTCCAATATTGTTGCAAACAGAGAACACATTTTGTAATTAGAAATAATAAAAGAAAGATTTGAAGGTATAGTGGAGGATGGTGTTTTTCTGGGTGGATCATTAAAAGAAGTGGTCCTCCTAACTGTCAATCATTCTGGTGATATCATTACGCGAGTCCGTCCTAAGTGCTCGTCCCCCATTTTCACTCTGTGTAAGTGCAAAGGGGTCATAGAATGCAAAACCGAGTTTCCATTGTCATAGATGAATAACGATAGTTCAGTGAGTGAAATGGATGTACAGAGAAGTCCAAACCCCATCAACACCTCCTTTCTCTGCAAATCTAACTATTCTATATTTCCACCATAAAACGGGCGAATTCAAACAAAGCCCCAAGTCCGACCAGCCTCGGAACGGGCAGCTCGGTTCTGCTGCATTGTAGTTGTCCAAAATCCCGGATGATTTTGAACCCCCCCCCCCGGACATTTCTTAAGGTATGAAAATGTCTGGGGGGAAAAACAGGACGTCTGGTCACCCTACTGTATCAACAACCTTGATGTTTCAGTGAGTGAGTGCTTGTTGCTATGATGCGTCTTTGCTCAGCAGCTTCGCTCGTTGTAAACCAACCAATCAGAGCACAGCTCCTCTAAATATTCCTGTCGTTTCAGTCTAGGGCTTTTAACCAGACTGCATTAGGGCTCATAGAACAGCAAATATGCCATTTTCAGCCCAACCAATGTTACACACCCTATTAGAGACCTTAAGGACCAGATACTCTATAGAATCATTCTATGACCCCTTTAAAACCAGAATAAGGCTGGAGTTTCACTTCCACACAGCCACACAGATATGGAGGACCAGATCTACCATATTTAAAAGTAAATACAGAAATAAATAAATGCTCAGTAAATAAATAAGCATACAATTAATCTCCCAAAAATACAATACACAAATAAATGTTGATAGAAATGAAATTCTACAGTGAAACATAAATGTATATATCTTTTTCACCTTTATTATAAATACCTTGTTTATTTGAGTATTTATTTATGTGCATGTTATAATATTCTTGTCTGCTTTACTCTTACTTTGTAATTTCTTTGCCCTATGATTTTTAGCTGACACACTTTTTTACCTTAATAGTGCTTTCTAACACTTGTTTTACATCAATAATTGATTCTATCGTTTGAATTGTGTAAATAATGAGTATTTATAATAAGTAGAGTAAGTAATTATCACTTACCGGTGGTGAGTCTGACATGGTGGAAAAAAATGCAAATCTTTTGGAAAGTAAGTTTAAAAATCCTCCACATATCTTTTAAACTTTTTATTTTAAAAGAGCTTTCAAGAGTAACTTTGCTGTTTTCTCAGATTCTGTTAATATATATATTTTTTCAAAATTGCTTTAGCAGATTTTCTATTTCAAATTTCCGTTTTTCAAAAAAAAGCTCTATGAATTCTACTCTTTTCAAATTCCTTTTTTTGTCCAGATCACATTGGCCGTTTCTCAATCTGTGAACTTGTGCGTTCTCAGATACTACAGATACAGATATATGAAACGTCATCAGCCTCAGCCCTAGTACTGTTTCATTTCACAAGAAAAAGAAGACAGAGAACGGACAAAGTCCCCGGATGTTGTTCTCGCCCCTCCCTCTTTACCGAGCATGCATCACAGCAGACACTCCGTTCTTGAGATTGACAGCTGTCCCAGCATGCACTGCAGCAGCAGCTTTCAATGGAGCGCTCACAGAGCTCAGAGTATTAAGTTAAATCTTTTCTGTTGCCGTTGTTCAATAGAAATAACTTTCCACACTTTCCTGTGTTTTTCTTAAGAATATACTTGGTGAGGACACGAGTTCATACTTGCGTTCTTATGAATTAAGAAACGGATATTGTCTTCACTAGTGTTGCACCGATACCGATACCAGTACTGGACGGGGCCCCGATACTGCCCTAAAATGATGGTATCGGTATCAGCGAGTACCAACAAATAGGGCACCGATACCATTTTGAGAGCCATAAGTTTATTCAACTATTGTCGCCCATTCCAGGTAGGCAATAAAAAGTTCTACTGGATTCAATTTGTATTAGATTTGTTCCTGCTTCACAAAGGTAGGCAGCAGCTTGACAAAGCAATGATTGCAACTATATTTTACATTATTATGGTATCGGACGATACTGCACAGCCAGGTATCGGGTATCGGTATCGGGGCCAAAAAATGGCATCGGCGCAACACTAGTCCTCACATCTGGGGAGGGATTTCCTCTGCAGTGAGGATGGAAGATGTATTTCTACAGGGTTTATACAGGAATGAGTAACTCTAATTTAATGCTTTTTAATGCTCTTAGAAATTTTTTTAATGCCACGAACAAGTACCCATGAATGTCATTTTATATATTTGATAATTATCCATCAGAATCAGAAATACTTAAATAATCCAAACATACACGGAGAGAAAGTCCAAATCAAAACATACCAATGTGTCTGTTGGGGAGCCTCTTTAGAAGACACGGTTCTTCATGACCTGAAGGAGCTCTGATGGTGGCCATCAGACTGCCCAGGTCCGTCTCTGTGATCTTTAGGGAAACGTCTGATGCAGTCCCAACGTTGAGCTGTGAGGTCCTCATGGAGTCATCACCTGGACAGGAGACATGCAAGCTTTAATCAGGCTTTGGGCCACATGATTTGTTTGGTGGCCTTAGGATTGCGTCTCTGTTATTCGCAGATGAAGTGGTTCTATTGGCTTCATTAAGTGATCTACAGCTCTCACTAGAGCGGGTTGCAGCCGAGTGTGAAGCGGGTGGGATAAGGAGCAGTTCTTCAAAATTCGAGACCATGGTCTTGAGGCGGAAAATGGTAGAATGCCTTCTCCGGGTTGGGGAGGATGTACTGCCCCTAGTGGAGGAGTTTAAGTATCTTGGGTTCTTGTTTATGATGGAGTAGGAGATCAATAGACAGATTGGTGCGGCGTCTGCTGTGAAGCGGGCGCTGTACCGGTCTGTTGTGGTGAAGAGAGAGCTGAGCCAAAAAGCAAAGCTCTCGATTTACCGGTCAATCTACGTTCCTATCCTTATCTATGGTCATGAGCTTTGGGTCATGACCGAAAGAACGAGATCCTGGATACAAGCGACTGAAATGAGTTTCCTAGTATGTCTGGGCTCTCGCTTAGAGATCCGGGGAGGACTCAGAGTAGAGTCTCTGCTCCTCCACGTCGAGAGGAACCAGTTGAGGTGGCTCGTGCATCTTGTTAGGACGCCTCCTGGAAGTCTTTCTGGAGAGGTGTTCCAGGCACGTCCCACCAGGAGGAGGCCCAGGGGGAGATCCAGGACACACTGGAGGGACTATGTTTCTTGGCTGGCCTGGGAGCGCCTTGGGATTCCCCCGGAGGAGTTGGTCCAAGTGGCTGGGGAGAGGAACGTTTGGGCCTCCCTACTGAAGCTGCTACCCCCGCAACCCAACCCCAGGTAAGCGGAAGAGGGAGGATGGATGGATGGATGGATGGATGGATGGATGGATGGATGGATGGATGGATGGATGGATGGATGGATTTGTTTGATTAGGGAAAGAAGAATCTTTAAATCCTTGCAGCTGATAAATAAGTCCAAGTACATTTTCTATATTTTCTGGGTATTTTCAGGATAGGTCTGTTTTAGAGATACTGTATCTTGGTGGAGTTTCCATACCGGTGATCTTTGCCATGAACGGGCTGCCAGAAATGTTTTCATCATCAAATCTGACAATGATGCTGTAGTCTCCGGCTGCGGTGGGCAGGTAGGACACCGTGCAGGTCCCATCTTTGTTGTCAGTGCAGCTAATCTCAGCCTTGGATGGACCTTCAACAGCTAGAGACAAGCCCCCTGCAGAGAGAGAAAACCCCGTGAAACTCCACCTTCAGCTGTTGAAACAAAGCAGGGTGAAACTCCTGGGTTTTGGCAGTCTTTGGAATTGATCGTCTGGGAGTGGCAGCGTAGTGGTTAGGGCATAGAGCTTGGAATCCAGAGGTTCTGAGTTCGAGCCCCACTCCCACAGGCTGCCACTCTAGGTCTCTGAGCAAGACCTTTAACTCCAAACTGCTCCCCGGGCGACCCAAGATGGCAGCCCCCTGCTCCCCAAGGGCATGGGTTAAATGCAGAGGTAAATTTTGCCAGTGTGAGATCAATAAAGTTTAATTATTCGATTATTGTGATTATCCTTATTATTAAATCAAATTCAGTCCAGTCAGAATGTTACCTTCTCCTGCATCTTTGGTGACGATGGTGAAGGTGGCGGGTTTGTCCACCGTGCCATGGCTCAGACCAGGGCCGTACGCAGTCACATGACCACTGTTGATAGCATCCACATAGAACTGGAGTGGGCTTCCTGAAACACACACAGTTAAAGGGGATTACTAAGAATCAATGAAGATTTGGAGCCTTTTAAATCGGCTCTGCCGTGTCCTGCTCCATCTTTCCCTTACTTCGGAGCAACCTCAACAAAACCCGAAGCCTGAAGCTCCCAAACCTGACTTCCTCCAATCCATGACCTGCAGAGCACCTAGAGGAGCTTTGGAGGAGACCAGAATGAAGCCTCACTTGGTCTTGAAGACGCAGAAAGACACAGCCTTTGATTTGGTGAAAGATCAGGCCAGTGATCTTAGCAGCCAAACATCGACCAGAAAAGGGCTTGGACAGAAGTCCCAGTTGGAGCCTCAGGAAGCTACATGTGGCGGTCTACATGTGCTGACATAAACAAACTGACTCTTTCTGGTGTGATGAAGTGATGGAGGACTCAGGGTGGACACGTTTAACCACGTTTCCTCAGAGAGGTGGTGTAGAGCTCTGCTATCTACAAGAGCTTGGAGTAGAGCTCCTGATTCTCCATGTTTAAATGTCTCTGCTGAGACTGATATCTAAACTCTTCAGCTTCCCTTTGGATGATCTGCAAACACAGGGAGGGGACCCAGAACTGAGGGACTTTTGGATTTGAACTTCCTAAGGATCCCGTGAGAGAAGTGGAGACTATTTAGAAGAACAGGAACATCTGGATCGGCTGACGTTTGAACCGACCTGAGAAGGTCTAAAGACCAAGGATCATTAGGACCATGGATCATCCAGCATGGAAGCATCAGAAGTGTCAGATTCCCCCTGAACTCATCATGTTTGCAGATGATGTGTTTATAACGAACAGAGCAGTTACCTGGGATGTGGTTCCCGTCATATTTGATGTCCATCTCGTGCAGTCCTCGTTCAGTCGGCGAGTATTTTACCGTCACCGTCCCGTCCTTGTTGTCAGCGATGTTAGGACGAGCTGTTTGACCCGACGGCATTCGCACCTCGCCTGCAGAAAGCCAAACACCACCTGCGCTTCTAGCTTATTACAGCAACGGAGATGTTTTATGAAATGAGTCTCAGGCAAAGTCTTTTTATTAGTCATACATTATAGTCAAGAAAATAAGTAAACTGAAATCAAGACATTTTGGATTAAAGAAGCATCTTAATGTATGAAGGTAATGGGGTTAAAGATTGCATAATTCTATTTAATTAATATATCTTTGAAGCTAATTTCTAGAAAATATGTAAAAGCAACATTAAAAGGAAACCAAACAACAAATCCATGTAAACACATGTAATCAGTTTCACCTGATTAAACTATTTATGTTTCCACTTCCTCTATTATGCATCATTTAATGGATCTTATATCATTTTAATCAGATTGCAGGGGATGAAATGATCACTTAGAGGAACAATGTCTGTACATAAGTGTGTGGATTGATGGATGTTGTCTGTCACTGTTTAGAAGAGGAATAAGTAACTGCTTCTCTGTGGAGCTTTAAATTGTTTTGCTTTCTTGGAAATAATCCAAAATGTCTAGTCCAGAACATCTGGAAAATCGAGTTCTTCACCAGTACATGCTTTACAATAGAGCAATAAAATGCTGTATGTTACGGTACTGTATTTTCACTATTATGTTATTCTTATACATTTTTCTAAGGTCCACATTTGTGTGACAGTTTTTTTTCTATAATCATTTTGCTGCTGTCAACACCAGAATTCGCCCATAGTGGGATAATAAAAGGATTTTCTATTCTATTCTAAATAGATCTCGTCTGCCTGGCTATGTATTTCCTATATAGGGTTGCCTTTTGATCTCTGCATCCTTCTGTATGTTTGCTTCTGTCTCCTTGAACCCCAGTCGGCCTCGGCAGATGGCCGCTCACACTGAGCCTGGTTCTGCTGGAGGTTTCTT
>NW_015151460.1:225166-227126 GCF_000732505.1 Cyprinodon variegatus | reverse complement strand
CCTCAGCAGATGGCCGCTCACACTGAGCCTGGTTCTGCTGGAGGTTTCTTCCTGTTAAAAGGGAGTTTTTCCTCTCCACTGTCGCTTCAAGTATGCTTAGTTTGAGGGATTGCATTTTAGTCAATGAGTCGATGCAATCAACTGGTTTTCCTTGGATAGAAAACTTTGAATGAATTGTATTGTATAATCTGGTGAACTGTAAAGTGCCTTGAGATGACGTGTTGTAAATTGGCACTATAGAAACAAAATTAACTGAATAAAACATTTTTAAAAATTGTCCAGCCCAAACCAAAACCAACACTTTACAAAGATACCTGACTTAAACTAATATCAACCAAGACTAGAGCCAAACCAACACTAGACAAGACTAGACCTACACCAAACTCATAGTATACCAGGCTGGATTAAACCCGACCCAAACTAACACATAACAAGATCAAGAATTAAACAAAGCACATCCACAAGGAGCGTTTACTCACCACAATACGGAAGGGGCTGTTGGGAATGTTCTCCCCTCCGAAGCGGATAGTGATGATGTACTGGCCGGGCTCCGGAGCCGTGTAGTAAATATCAAATGTTCCGTCTGCATTTTCCACCACGTCCACATCCAGCTCCGCCCCGTCCGGCGTCGACACCTTACAGGTAACTTTACCTTTGCCTGCAGCCTTTGCATCCACTGTGATGACCGTCTCTTCTCCGATCTGGATAGTCGGGCCAAGACCTGAACCTGGCGAAGGAGCAGCATGTTGGTGTTGATACTGACCATCCTAGTGGAAACTGTTCAGGCTTTTCACGTTGAAGCTCAGAGCTTCACGTCAACAAAGTGAGCTCATTTTTGAGTCTATCAATAAATTTAGCTGTATTCTTTTTTAAAGTTAAAGTTTTTTATTTAAGTTTTCCTTTTAGTGAAAGTTCTCATAAAATCCTGTTTTCTTATCATGAATCTCATGTGGGCACCAACATACAAATGTGTTTTTAGACATTATAGAAATTATTCTTTTTTTTCTACACTGCAAAAAATGGAAATCTAAGTAAGTCAGTTTTTCTTAAAATAAGAGCATTTTTTCTTGAACTGAGCTGGACAGTGAGACACTTTGCCAAAGGAATAAGAACATTTACATCTTAAATAAGAAAAAAAAAACAGCAGTCTTTCATTTCAAGTGCATAATATCTAATTATCTATTTTTAAGGGTCAGAATACTTATTCAATTGGTTGATTGTAATCTTTACCTACTCAAATTATGGATAAATACACTTATTGTAAGACATTTTTTACTACTTTTTAGATAATTTTTTGCAATGTAATACTTCAGTAATGCATCTACTACAAAAAGGGTTTTATTTAAAAAAAAACATGCCTCCTGTGATTTCTACATAAACTGCAAAAACAATCTAAAAATAAGTAAAAAAAAGTCTTTAATTGATTGTATTTACCTTTAATTTGAGTAGGTGAATAAGATGATCTGCCAATGGAATGATGATTTTATTCTTAAAACAAAATAATTAGATAATATGTACTTGAAATAAGATTTATTTTAAATTTTTAATGTGAATTGTAAAATGGCAAAGTGTCTCACTTACCACCTCAATTCAAGAAAAAATGCACTTATTTTAAGTAAAAAAAATACTTATTTAGATTTCCTTTTTTTCTTGTTCCCGGGGGCCCCATAAAACTCAGTTTACATGTATGGTTAATACAGCTAACCCCTTATTTGTGCACATTAATTACATTTTTGATAAAGATCCTTTCGCTAAAATACCATCAGAACGCTTATAATATTGTGTCCACCATATTGGATCAGTCCATTTGCTGCACATGTTCAGAAAGGTCCAAACAGGCAGCAGCAAACCATTTGAAAACAAACAATGTGAAGAGCAGTGTGGCTAACTTAGCACTTTTGTCGCTATATTTAGCGACTTTTACGACCTCTCTTGTACTTTTATTTCAAAAAAGCGCCTA
>NW_015151460.1:214809-225156 GCF_000732505.1 Cyprinodon variegatus | reverse complement strand
CTCCACTCCAACCAGCAGTTTCTGGAGACTTTGGAGACAACATCTAAAAGCAGCGAACTCTGATCTCCAGAGCGAGTAGATTGGTAACCCCGCCTCCTGCTCTCCTCTATCTTGTCTGCTGTCATGATTCATGCAGCTATTATTTCATCCAAATGAAAAATGGAGAACAGAGAAGCAGATCATGGCTTGTCTACAGTGAAAAGAAGGACTGGGTTATTTACTTTTGGAAACACAGGAAAAAGCAATCAGCTAAGTGAGCTTAGTGATTGGAAAAAATCTGTTATTTCTTTTGAGACAGCATGAAAAGTCAGCTGAGTACAAAACATAGAGAGAAAAACAAGAAGAAAAGAGACAAGAAGAGAGGGACAAAACCTAGAACAGATAATGGATGTCTTTTCTATTAGAATGCCTGTATCTGTATAATGGGTCTGTTTTATGTGTTTTCTTTTCAATTCAGAGGTGTAAATAAGCAGCAGTGTGGTAAAAATGTCCGCACACTCTCTCTCCTCTTTCTCCTGAAGCATTCACATAAAAAATACATGTTTTGTCATTACACGTCGAGATTACTGAAAAATAAGCTCTCAGGACCAGCATAAAAATAATCTGTCCTTTAATAAAGTTATAGTGAAACCTAATAGGAATATATTTTCACAATTGCTAAACCTATTTTCTATTTACGTGTGCAAAGATACGGCTGTGTTTTTTGTTTTAAATAAGCTTTTATTATTTTGAGTTTAAAGTAAATGTATATTTAACTTTTTCATGTTCTGATAATTTTCCTTTGTAGAAATATTACAATAAAAAATACATTGACAATGTAAATTTTAGGTTAGGTGGAGTTGAGGGCCCAATATCAATGTCTTTCATGGGGCCCCGGATTCCATGTGTCACCCCTTCATCGACCATGTGACGATGAAGGGGTGAAGAATCAGAAAAGATGAACGGCAGCAGAACGTGGAGCATCTCCACTCCTGTTCCACCAACTCCAGGATACTCACCCAGGCCGTGTCCTCCGATGGAAACTGGAGGGAAACAAAACAGTCAGACAGTGAGGCTGAGTCACTCTCTAATATAATTGGTTAGTTGAGGTTCGGTGGGCGGAGCCTAACCTGTGACCAGACACTTGCTGGCGTCCCCGGTGGGCACAGCGTGGATCCTGTAGGGGGAGTATGGGATCTCGTCTCCTCCGTACTTGATGGTGATGGTGTAACGTCCAGTGATGTCTGGGACGTAGGACACGGTGTATGTCCCGTCCCTGTTGTCCCGGATGCTGGCTTTCTTGGGTTTTCCCTCTGGGTCCTAGTGCCACATGGACAGGAAGTTAGTGGTCTGAAAGGTTTCCAGCAGTGTTCATCACTGATCTCTGACCATCAGTCACCAGGTAATCTGATTGGCTGAGACTTTCCTCCATTGGAGTGGGTTATATCTTAGTTTTTATTGATGGAAAATAGAAATAATAGAAGACCTGAAAGGTTTAGTGTGCGTTTGCTTATTACCCCTCCCGAATCAGCATGTTTTAGAACCAACTTTGGCTGCAGGAACTTTAGAGGTTTGTACAGAATGAAGGTTATGTTCATCTCCTTCAGACTGGACAAAGAACATCACATTGCCACATATGTGTGGCTGGAATCTGTCTCGACTTTGACTAGGCCATTCTAACCCATGGATTTGCTCTCCTCTAACCCATCCATTGTGTCTCTGGCTGGATGGTCAGGGTGGTTCTGCTGGAAGGTGAACCTCCAGGATGGCTTAGGTCCATCATTTCTGAGCCAATTTTCTTTATCTCAGCATGACGCTGCCTCCACCGTGTCCAATCGAAGGGATGGTGATGAACAGTGTTAGTTTTTCCTCCATTCATAGGTGTTATTCTGCTCTGATTTGATCAGATTACACCATCTCCTACATGGATTGTGACAAAGTGAACTTCTGGCTTTCTTCTCTCCTCACCATGAAGCTCAGATCTACAGAGTCCGCCGCTAAAATCTCTGCTGTGGACAGATCCTCCCACCTGAGCTATGCATCTGCAGCAACCATGGACCTTCTGGACATCCATGTCTTGGTAATTCTTCATCCTCTCTTAACGTTAAGATAGTGGAAGGAGCAGAGCTCTAGGAGGTTTTTAGAACCTGAATCTGCTTCAAACTGAACCAGAATGTTCTCTCTGACCTGTCTGCTGGGGTTTCTTGTCTCCATGATGCTATTTTTTCTCAAAAAAACCTCAGAATATCTGGACTCTGGACTCTGTTTGCTGATTTGGTGTGTCAGAATGCAAACGGATGCCAAACTTCTTCGAAATAGTAAACAATAATAAACATGGTGTGAAAAGTTTCTCAGGTCTGCCCTGTAGTTTTTAGATGAACTGGGTGACCAATCAGAAAGGGCCAGACTGTCAGGGAGGCGGGTCTAAAGCCATCCTCACTGCTCAAGAATTTTCCTTTAGGGAACCCTGAAGCGACCTCCTCATAAGTACCACAGAACTGACCCGGCGTGTCAAACCCTTGAACACAAACTAAGGTCACATGACCACAGACACTGAAGCCTGATTGGCTGCTGATGGTCTGAGATGCAGGAACCAGGGTTAGTGTTAACTCAACCCACAATGGATGGAGTCAGTCCACACATAGACCACAGAGGGGAGGAGGGGTGAGGGGTGAGCCGGGTCCCTGAACTGACAGCTGTGATGTGGTAGAACATCTGTCTGGATCATCTCCAACATGTTCTCTAAGTCTGAGGAGGAAAGCAGTTCATGGAGTCTGCCAACAACACGCGTCTCCTCCAGCTCTAAGCTTCAAGAAACAGAACCGAATGGGAAATCCAGCCTCCGACTCATTTCTCTGTTCATTCTACTGAAACAGAACCCACCCGATCAGAATGAGGTCTGGACTTTTACTAGGCCATCGTTACTCCTTTAATTCTGGTGAAGATTCTCAGTCATCCAGGTCATAGTCATTCAAACATAAGATAAAAAACAATCCACTGGACTTTGTTTCCAAGTTTAAAGACGTTTCGCTTCTCATTTGGGAAGCTTTTTCAATTCAAAATGTAAGAAATAGCGTTGAGTTCCAAGCTTTATACCAGAGGTCAAGGATTAGCGGACTGCGGTCCGGATCCGGACCCACCTGCTGGCTAATCCGGACCCAACCTGATTTTAAAAATTTATAAATTACCGCATGTTGTCTGATGGCAGTGTCTAATTTCACCTGCGCTGCTTCTCCTGTTAATACGGTAAATCCCTCCGGAGCGCCCGCGACCAGGCTGCACGTGATAAAAATTTGCCAATGAGCTGCTGTCAGTCTGGGTTGCTGCTGCTAGCTGCTGCTCTAAATAATCATCTCTGTTATGAAGGTCTGTTTGATGGAGCGGGGGAGGAGGAGGGTAAGGGTGAGGGTGGACATGAGATGATGTGAGGGAGGGCGGGGCTTACGCAGCCTCTCTTCAGAATATTGAAGGGGATGGTTTTCTTTACTATATGAGTCTGCCACACCCTCCTGCCCCAGTCCTCCACAAACAGCGAGGCCTCTCGCCTGCACCCGTCCGGATCCTGCAGCGCCATCAAACCAGCCGCCGGGTCGGGCCGGGATTAGGATTCAAAGACAGACAGCAGAAGATGGGTAAGGCGACACTTCAGTGAGCTGGATCACTGAACTCTCATTACGCTCATTACAGCGTTTGGTTCCATCTCTACAGCTCCCTCCCACGGATCTCTATTTATTCAATGGATTGCTGAAAAAGTCCTGAAAAAAAATAAGCCACCACCCGGCATTCTGGTACTCCTAACTCCCACGGAGATGTACAGTATAAATGCCTTCCTGTGCTGCATTTGGCTGCACAAACAAGCAGTTTGCTGGCTGTCAGTGTCAGTGTGTGCATACATACTTATATGTATAGTTTTTTTCAAATGATCAGATTCTCGTTGTAACTTAGCCTACCTTCAGACCGCAAGCAGCAGGAGCAGCAAAAACGCTCGTGCTGCTTCATTTTTGATGCTTGTACATGTTTAGTTCTGACGTGCGGCTGAAGCATCTTTGCTGCTCTAGCTGAGCGGTGGAAAGTGGGTCTGATGCACATTGGGCGGAGCTACCCTATCCTTTCCTTGCCTGTAACAATGACAGCTATATTTGCTGTGATCAGTGGGTAAAAAGTAGTTTTATTATGTTTCTAAGTGAGAATGTCTGCCTGAAAACTTCCTCGGAGCAGTCAGTTCATCCAGATTACCATCCTGCCCGCTACTGTTCACGGTGGCTGGAAGGCTTTTTTCACGTATAACCAAACTGCAGGCACCAGAATAATAAAATCGAACATATTTAGCCGACAGGTTTCCACATTTTAAGTCAATTTAGGGGTTAATAAACGGTTTCAGAGGAGTGATCATAGAGCTCTGCATCATCAGTGCTGTGTCTGTCTCCCTGCCAGCTACCAGATTAGCTTCTATGATTGGTTGATGTGGCACATCGAGCAGCAAAACTTACATTTTTCAAACTCCTGCAGCTGCTATTTCACAGCGCATTGCACTCATCAGATGCTCAGGAGCTCGGAAGGCACTGCTTCAGCTGCTCAAAATGCACGACGGGACCTTCTGTTGCACCTTGAGGCGCGTCAACTATTAACTTTGCATGTAAACTAGCTGCTTCTGCTGCCTCTGCTGCTTTAGGTGTGAACATAGCATAAGAGCAAAAGGTAGAATATGAAATTAATGTTGCCTTTTATTTTAGCAATTTATGTTATTTTGCTAGTGTAGAAATTGAAGCTCTGGATTGGAGTTATTAAATTGGTTCATTAATTTAGCTCTATATTGTAAATCTGTCAGATTTAAAGGCTGATGCACAGACACAGCATAAAGGTGTATCATGCATGCACAAATAGAAAAATACTATAGCATTAACAGACGTGCTTGTAATTCAGTCTTTGTCTAAAATCTTAAAATTATATGTAAGATGTGATTACCATAACAAGGTAATAAATATATGTATATTACATGTACATGATCAATTTAGCACTTTTTGCACATTTGTATTATTATGCTCCATTAACACATTAATGTTATTGTGATTGATTTGTATAATATGTTATATTACATGATTTATAGAGTTCATAATGACTATTCAATGTGATGTGCCTATTTTTTACCAAAAGCTAAAAATAATCTACTGATGCTATGAAACAGCCAGTGTATCAAAGGGATGAATTTATCTTTATTTTAAAAGTCTTAAATCCCCCTGAAAATGAGAACATCATCGTTGTTTGATGCTGTAGAGCACGTATTGTTTACATTGCGACCGGTCTAACTAGGGAGTACCAATATGGAGGCCGGTGGCTTCACTTCAACCACGTACTACCAACATTTACTGGATAAGTAATCCAGTAAATAAATAGAGATCAGTGCTCCCATCATGAGGAACAGCCTTTAGATGTTTTAGTAGCCACACTTTTCTGACTCACCAGGATCTGGACAGTGAGGAGTCCTTCACCAGCATCCCTAGCATCGATGGTGAACTCCACCGGCAGGCTAGCTGGGACCCCGGAGGCGTTCAGACCAGGACCGCTGGCTCTGACTTTACTGGCATCATGGGCCGGTAAAGTTTTGATCTTAAAGGGGCTAAGAGGAGATGGTTTGGTAGGTTACATGTGAACAGGAGGTCCGGTTCTGGAAGTGGAATCTATTCAGGACCAACCTTCGAGGGACCTCCTGATCTGCGTATTTCACACACACCATGTAAGGACCGTCGCTGGCCGGAGTGTAGTTCACCGTGTGAGAGCCATCTCCGTTGTCCTTGACAATGACCGGCTCGGCTACACCTGAGGACAAACCAGAAGATGTTCCACATGTCAGCTGGAACCACAGGTCGCTCGGATAGTCAGCCGATGCGTCCAGAAGACTGCTTATGGAACAGATGGTGTGATAGAGCTGACTGGTTGGATTGGGCTTTGAGATCAACCTGTTTCAGTGGGTAGCTGACCATCATGCTGTCCTGATCTAGACCGATTCTTCCAGCTATGTTCCACAGACTGATGCTTAATAATAAATAATAATACTTTTTTTTTCAAAGGCGCATTTCTGGACACTCAAGGTCACCGTACAAAAGATCCATGCTTCAAGCTAAGGTGCACCCCTTCTGAAGATTAATGCAATCCTTGGGGGTTCTTAAGATGGATCCTACTTAGGTCTTTAAGACCTAAAGCCAGGCATACACTGTAAGATTTTTTGCCCTTTCAGCCTGAATGTGCTTCATTTAGTATACAGGGGGTAACGAGGGTCGATCAGCCAATCAGGACCTCCTCCTGATCAGGAATGGTAAGGTCGGGAGACAATTGAACATGTTTGAAACTCAGTCTGCTGTCGTAAGGTGGTCGTGGGCAAATCGCTCAGTGTTTAAACAAGGATGAAGGACGGAAACACAGAAGCATGGCGGGGTTCGAGTGAAATGGCGTTCTTTTTGTAAAGTTGACAGACCGTAGTAGCCACGTTTACTCAGCCATGTCTCTGTCCAAATACGTTGTCGCCTTTTCTTTTTAGGGCTTTCAGAACAAAATTGCACAAATTGCCAAGGCAGCGCATTTCATTCTAGTGAGCTTCATATTCCTCTTCCACTCGTCTTCCACTCGAGTCCGAGTAGCTCCATCTCAATGCGGAGCTGAGTCCGACGTGGTTTTTAGACATGCAGTGTGAGCAGGTTGATCGCATCAGAGCGTCAGGTCGTACAGTGTGAGAACAAACATTATGAGCTGTGAACTTTCAAACCCTGCGGTTTCTTAGTGTGAGCTGTAGCTGTGTGCAATGATTGAAAATATCGCAAAGTGTATGCCTGGCTTAAGTAGGACCCTACAAATGCCATCTACACGGGCTAAGTTCTGAGTTATTGGCATCATCTTCATCTGGTCCTGGACTAAAGCTAAACCCTAACAGGATAACTGCTGGACTACGTCAACAATTCAAAGTATTACTTCTCTAGTCAGACATGGAGTCTCTATTGCATAAAAATCCAAACTGAACTTGATTGAACTGCTTGTCTGTGAAGGTCCACAGGAGACATGTCCTGGACGTTAACCCTAAGTGTTTCAGATGTCTTCTCACCTGTTGGTCCGTAGAGCTGGACCTCCAGTGGAGCCACTCCCGCCTTGCTGCTGTCTACAGTGAAGGTCTGAGGAACATGAGCTCGGACTCCTCCTCCAAGACCAGGACCAGAACACCTGACTTTACTGGGATCAACCAGCTGTCGGACTGGGACACGGAATGGGCTACCTGCAAGAGAACCAGACTGTCCGGTCTGTAGACAATAGTTCCTCAACAATTTCTAGCACTGAAGGGTGGATCCTCACCTGGAATAGGAAGGCCTCCAAAGGAGATGTTCACATCATATTCTCCAGGAGTGAATGGGATGTACTCCACACTGCAGCTGCCATCTTTGTTATCCTGACAGGACATCTTTGCCTCTGATGGACCTTCAATGGCCAGCCCGAGCCCTCCGGTGCCTGCACCCCTAACATGGAACAAATGCAGATCTGTCCAAAACAGTCCAGCTCCTGAGAGTCCTGGAAGGTTCCACACAGGACACAAGTAGACTTAGATTACCTGGTTTCAACAGTGAAGCTGTTCGATTTGTTGACAAGTCCTTCCTCTAAACCAGGGCCGAAGGCACGGACTCGGCTGGGATCACAACCCTCTGTAACCGAGACCCTGAAGGGACTCTTTGGGACTGAGACGTCATCTAAGAGAACTTCAATCAAGTGCAAACCTGGACACACAGAGAAAACCTGTTAAGGTACCATAAGTTTTAGCTGAATGTCAGAAACCAATAGGTCAGTGAAGGCACCACGAATGACATTGCTGTGACGTAATCAAATGCCGGTTTGAACCAGGATGGTCTGAACCACAGAATCTCCCAGCAGTGACGACCTTGTCATTCCTCCTCCCACACACCTGGTAAACATCTATTCAGGTGTGGGTCCATGAACCCATACATATCTCCTGACATCATAAATCCAACTGGAACAGTTTCGGCCTTCTTCTGACTTTACACCATGGCTGAGGTCAATGTCACATCAGCTCCAAACATTTTCTCCAAACACAAAATCCCAGTACATTTCAAACTGAACAAGACCCTTAAACAGAGACTAGTGCATCCTAAGGACAAAACCCCCAGACCAAATATGAGCGGAGTGGAGTATGCAGTTCAATGCAGTGGGTAATGCTTTGATTTTTATATTGGAGAAACCAAACAATCTCTCCACAGACGCATGGCCCAACACAGAAGAGTGACCCCCTCCAGACGAGACTAGGCGGTACATCTACACCTTTTGGGCAAAGGACATTCTTTTGAGGACCAGAATGTTCACATTTTGGATAAAGAAAATAGGTGTTTTAGGGGTGTGTGAAGGAAGCCATCTATGTCAAGAAAGAAAAACCAACCTTGAACTGAGGGGGTGGACTCAGGTTTCAGCTTTCAAAAACCTCCAACGTGGCAATTAAGTTAGTCCACTCCCGCTATCATTGCAACCCCAATCCCTTTACAGGGGAACAGAGGACCTTGCATATTTAGCCAGGCCAACAAAAGAAAGACATAACCAGGTATGGGGCATTGGTGGCTAACAAAATAAGCCAATCGACCCCATTCCAAAGGGGCGGACCATCTGTTTCAATTTGTTTCAAAAAAAAAAAACAAGGTTTTGATGGGCTACTGTGTAAAGCCTTGAACTCAATGCTATTCCTGAATTTAAAAAGCTTCCTGGATGGGAAGCGAAACGTCTTCAATGTTTTTTTGTTTTTTTTTGGAGTCACATCAGCTCCTGCTTAAATTAGAGCTCATGTCCCATTATGAACATCAACTGGGTCCAGTTTCACAGAAAGGGTTTAAATTAGAGCCTTAATCCAGACCAGTTTATCACGCAGCCTTCGCCCAGACCAAACTGGGATAACTGGTGCTTCTATCTAAAGTAAAAACTTGAAATGATCTCATCTCTGCCAGTCTGAACCAGCTGAACGAGAGTAGATGCTATAAAGCTTAAGTTTTATATATATAAAGATTGGTTTACACCACAGAGGAGCACAAACCACTATACAGAGCATGTGCAGAATAACGGACCCGCCTTAAAGGGCAGTAATCATGGAAGATGCATGGAAATCTGTTAAGAGTCAACTTTAAACCTCAGGAGAGACAGAAAGGAATGATGAAGATGCTAAGAAGGTCTGCAGTCCCACACAGGGGCATCATGGAGACAGTTAGCCATTAATAAACCAACACCGCCTCCAAGATTCACAGCCCATAATACAACCTTCCTTTTTAAAGCGTTAATTTCAGCCTCAGTTTTATTCTCTTGCAGTTTATCTCAGTTTAATCTGGACTACAATGAATCAAGAATCACCTTTAGATGAATAAGTAGATTCTAAACTAAGTCTGCAGTGATATGAATCAGATATTAACTGGTTTCTCTGCTCTAATTCCAGTGCCTTGGATTTTAAAATGAAAATGGACAGTATTCTTTATGTCACAAGACATCAGGGTTTGACACTAGAAAACTGTTTTTCTCTAACTGGAAATACACCCCAAGTATTTCCCACAATGCACTGGGTCCAGCTTGTTACTATCAGTGGAAAACACGCAGAGCGTCTGTAGCTATTAATACAAGCAGCCAACTGTTTTCACTCTGCTGCTCCTCGCTGGCCTGATTCAAACTGGTTTCACACATGGATGATTAACGTAAACACTCCAAGGCTCCAAGATGGAGGTGTGAAGGCTACATGTCCCTGGTCCTCTCCTTTATGGCTGCAGAGGGAAAACAGGTTTTATGAGAGCCTCAAAGCTCTTAACTTTACATTAATGAAGTGTTGATGTGGAAAAAAAAACACCATAAAACAGCAGCAGATCCTCTTCAGCCTGAAGCACTGTGGCTAAACCAATTTCACATTCAGGAGTCCCTCAGAACTCAACTGAACTCAACACTCACCATCTTCTAGAGGTGTGTACTCCACTCTGTAGGTCCCGTCTGCGTTATCAGAGACCTGGGCGTCTGTGTTGATTCCGGATGGGTTGGAGATTCTTACTTTGATGTGGCTGCCTCCACTCTTAAAGTGAGCCCGGGTATCAACCATGAAATGGGTCGGTACCTCCCTCAGGACGCCTGGAGAAGGAAGACAAACCAAGTTAGGTAGGACGACATCAAAGCCCTTTAAGACATCTGTATTTCCATCTGAACTTTGGCCTGCCGCAGAATAACTATAGCAACCACAGAAGAACTGTAGCAGCCACAGAAGAACCATAGCAACAATAGAAGAGCTGTAGCAACCACAGAAGAACTGTAGCAGCCACAGAAGAACCATAGCAACAATAGAAGAGCTGTAGCAACCACAGA